>NC_053435.1:68459956-68643559 GCF_007990345.1 Gossypium hirsutum
TAGGGTTTGCCATACATAGTCCACATGTGATCATATTTAGCCATTCCAATGGCTGATCATTAGCCCAACACTTCCATTTCAAACCATAGTCACATCGTGAAACCATATATACATACATAAACACAAATGGTCTAATGCCATACTCCACTTCTACGAGCCATTTCGCATGGCTTTACACACATAACAAACGATACCAAAGAGTTATCGAATATGAATGACTCGACCGCGATCCGACCGAAGCTAACGAACAAAATCTATAAAACAGAGAGCCAAAGCAACCGGTAAGCATTTAAGCTTAGTAAGTCTCAAGTAATGAAATCGGCTTGACTACAGTATTACATTCACATAGCTAACTAAGTCATTTATTAACACACATTCTCATAATCATACTTACTTCACACTCATCAACATATATACACAAGGTATCAACCTTTCTAAAAGCCGAAAATTCGTTAGCCGATCGCACGAATACTATTTAAAACGAATCGACTTTTCCAATGCACATGCAAACATACCTTATCGTTCGGGTTGGTCGAGCATATTTATTGAATTAGTTACAGCACAAAACGCTCACATTCAAACCCAAGTTTCTTCGGTATTTAACCGAATACAGCCGCAAACACATTTGCCTTCGGGTCTTAACCCGGACATATCAACTTGCATAATTGCCTTCGGGTCTTAGCCCGGTATATCATCTCGCATAATTGCTTCGGGTCATAGCCCGGATATATTAACTCGCATAATTGCCTTCGGGTCTTAGCCGGATATATCAACTCGCATAATTGCCTTCGGGTCTTAGCCCGATATATCAACTCGCATAATTGCCTTCGGGTCTTAGCCCGGATATATTCCAATGCTCATGCACACATATATCAATAATCATAACACATCCATATCATTTCTTCGTTACTAAGGCTCAAACACAAAACATTTATAAACCTTTCAAATTTCGGCTCAGTAGCCGCACACAAAGAGCATAATTCAATTGGCTTTATAACATAGTCTCTAAGCACATTCGACTATCCGTCATAGTATGACTATTCATTTCAATATAATTCAAGTAGGGTCATTACTCGAAGACTTACCTCAAATGTCGTCGAACGACTTCAACGGCTATTCAATTACTTTTTCCTTCCCTTTATCGGATCTAGTTCCCCTTTGCTCTTGAGCTAAGTTCAACAAAATTTAAAATAGTCATTAATCAACTATTCAAGTATTACTTCAGAATAATATATATATGATCCGACTTTCACACACATAGATTATAGTAAGCTTTATATTAATCAATAAATAATTCATCGGCAAACTTCATTAATGTTTACAACAAAATCACATATTCACTACGAGCTGTTTTCCTGAGCAGTAGTTACTAAATTACTTATAACTGGAGCTACTAGACTCCAAATCACTTTCCGTTAATTTTCCTGAATATAGACTCGTATATCTTCCACCCATAAAATTTCAGAATTTAGGCTTGGCCAATCAATACCAGATTTTCTTAAAGTTTCCCCTGTTTCACTGTTTGACTATTCTGACCACTCTTCACTACGAATCCAATTTCTCACTTTACAGAATTCCAAATGTGTTGTATTTAATCTCATTTGAAACTAGACTCATTAAGGAGTCTAAGCATATAAATTTATCTTATAACCATTTTTGTACAATTTATAATGATTTTCTAAAAACAGAACAGGGAATCCAGCAGTCATTTTGACTCAGCCCCACAATACTTCAAATATCTCTAGATCGGTAACTCTTTTGTTTCTATAGTTTCTTTGTAAGAAAATAGACCCTTGAAGCTTTAATGACATAATTCACTCAGCTTCTAATTCAACTCCTACAAATTATGGCGATTTTCGAAAATCACCTTACTACTGCTGTCCCAAGTAGATTACTACCAATTCACCATATATCAACAATTTCATATAGGTTCTTCTAAGCTAATAATAACCGAACCATTTAGTCAAGCTTAAGGCTGATTCTATTTGTTCATGTTAAGGTCACACCTCCCTTAAAAGAAATTCCAGCCTTCTTAACTTTAATTAGCTACTACCTATTCTTTAAACATTAAATACAATGCAATTAACATTTAAACCTTTATACCGAATTTGCTCACACAATAGTCCTTGACCGAAAGTTCTTAGACTCTAGCTACCCTAATGTCATTCCTTGAAACACATCCGAATATCACGTTCAACACCTCCCATCAACAAGTTAAAATTTCTCAAATTCAATTACTAGTGCTTTTATAAAACATAAACAAAAATACATTAAACATTATCTCCCCAAGAATCAATAGCATAACCGAATACATATATTTTTCTTTCTCCCTAAATTAGATTCGGCAATCCCATAAGCCATATTAACCTTAACTTTCAAGCTAAAACAATTAACAATTTAACACATCCAACCTAACTATCCATCTAATGTCATCAAAACTTCTACTAAAAATTTTAAGCTCCTAGGCCGAAATTCAACCCTCATAATAACCTAATTTCAATCCAAGATTCAAGTAGCTTTTAAACCAATCCTCCAAATTATGCATACATTTTCAAGAGTGGCATAAAACATACCTTTTTGTATCAAAACACCTTAGCCGAAATTCAACAAGAGTTTTTCTTCTTTCTTTCTTCTAGTTTCGGCAATGGAGAAGTAAAGATGAAACACTTTGGTTTCTCCTCCACTTCTCATTATATTATTTCCTTTAATATCAATTATTAAATCATTTGTTAATACAAAATTATTTTAATTTTTGAATTAGTGGAGCATATTCCTTCCTTGGCCGGCCACCATGTTTATCATGGGTAAATTGACATGCAAAACCACTCCTTTCAATGCATGTACTATTAGACCATTGTAAAATTAACCTCTCACTTTCCAACAAAGTTTCATATAAGTCCATATTAATAAATTCACATAAAGATGATCAAATTAATGCATGAGACTTTCACACATGCATTTACTCACATCATAAACACAGAATATAACTTTTAATTATTTATAAGACTCGGTTTAGTAGTCCCGAAACCACTTCCCGACTAGGGTCAGTTTTGGGCTGTCACAACTCTCCCCCACTTAAGAAATTTTCGTCCCCGAAAATCTTACCGGTGAATAGGTTTGGGTATCGTTCTTTCATCGAGCTCTCAGTTTCCCAAGTAGCTTCCTCGATCCCGTGTTTGAGCCATAACACCTTAACTAACGGAACCCTTCTGTTTCGCAACTCTTTCACTTCACGAGCTAGGATACGAATCGGTTCTTCTTCATAACTCAAGTCAGATTGAATTTCAACTTCCGAGGGATTAATCACATGTGACGGATCGAATCTATAACGTCGAAGCATCGAAACATGAAAAACATTGTGAATCCTTTCAAGTTCAGGGGGTAAAATCAATCTATATGCCACTGGACCAATTCTTTCGGATATTTCATACGGCCCAATGAGCCTCGGACTCAATTTGCCCTTACGGCCGAATCTGAGTACCTTTTTCCAAGGCGAAACCTTAAGAAACACTTTATCTCCAACCTGATATTCAATGTCTTTTCTTTTCAAATCCGCATACGACTTTTGACGATCTGTGGCTACCTTCAGACTTTCACGGATTACCTTTACTTTCTGCTCGGCATCTTTAATCAAATCAACTCCGAAAATTTTACTTTCACTGAGCTCGGTCCAAAACAATGGTGTACGGCATTTACGACCGTACAAAGCCTCGTAGGGTGCCATCTTAATACTTGATTGAAAACTATTGTTGTAAGCGAATTCAATCAAAGGTAAGTACCGTTCCCATGAACTACTGAACTCAAGGATGCAACATCTCAACATATCCTCAAGTATCTGAATTATCCGCTCGGATTGACCATCGGTTTGGGGGTGAAAAGTAGTGCTAAAATGCAGCTTGGTACCCAGAGCTTCTTGCAATTTCTTCCAAAATCGTGAGGTGAATCTCGGATCTCTATCCGACACGATAGAAACAGGTACCCCGTGTAATCTCACAATTTGATAAACGTACAATTCAGCTAGTTTATCCAATGAAAAATCCGTACGTATGGGGATGAAATGAGCCGACTTAGTCAGTCTATCAACAACAACCCATATCGCATCCTTCTTACTTGCTGACAAGGGCAGTCCGGACACAAAGTCCATTGTGACTCGATCCCATTTCCACTCGGGTATCATGATCGGCTGGAGTAATCCTGAAGGCACTTGATGTTCCGCTTTCACTTGTTGACATATTAAACATCTCGAAACAAAGTCGGAGATGTCCCGTTTCATACCATGCCACCAAAATTGACGTTTCAAATCGTTGTACATTTTCGTACTCCCCGGGTGAATTGACATTCGGCTACAATGGGCTTCGTTCAGAATCATCGAAATGAGTTCCGAATTCCTTGGAACACACAACCGATTTCTGAACCTCAAACAATCATCGTCATCAATTTGAAACTCTGATCCCTCGTTCGGAAAACACTTAGCCCGTTTTGCAACCAATTCATCATCGACTTTCTGAGCTTCACGAATTTGGTGAGTCAATAATGGTTTAGCTTTTAATTCAGCTACTAACACATTGTCTGATAGAACAGACAAATGCACGTTCATCGCTCGCAAAGCAAACAATGACTTCCGGCTTAAGGCGTCCGCAACCACGTTAGCCTTTCCCGGGTGGTAATCAATGACAAGCTCGTAATCTTTCAACAACTCAAGCCAACGTCTTTGTCGCAGATTCAAGTCTCGTTGAGTCATCAAATATTTGAGACTTTTGTGGTTCGAAAATACATGGCACTTCTCACCAAACAGATAATGTCGCCATATTTTTAAAGCAAATACGATGGCAGCTAGTTCGAGATCATGGGTCGGATAATTCCTCTCATGTGGCTTCAATTGTCTCGACGCATAGGCCACGACTCGACCTTCTTGCATCAATACGCAATCCAACCCAAGTAGGGATGCGTCACTATAAATGACAAACTCTTTACCTGATTCGGGTTGCACCAAAATTGGAGCTTCAGTCAAATGAGTTTTCAGTTGGTCGAAACTTTTCTGACATTTCTCCGTCCACTCGAACCTAACATCCTTTTGAAGTAGCTTCGTCATTGGTGTGGCTATCATCGAGAAACCCTTCACAAATCGTCGGAAATAACCGGCGAGCCCCAAAAAGCTCCGAACTTCAGTAACATTTCTCGGAGGTTTCCAGTCAAGTATGGCTGAAATTTTGTTCGGGTCAACTCGAATACCCGATGCGGATACCACATGACCCAAGAAGCTAACCTCTCTTAACCAGAACTCACACTTACTGAACTTAGCATATAACTGCTTATCCCGTAAATTTTGCAACACTAGTCTCAGGTGCTCAGCATGTTCGGTCTCATCTCTTGAATAGACCAAGATGTCATCAATGAACACAACTACGAACCGATCCAAATATGGTCGGAAGATCCGATTCATCAAATCCATAAATACTGCCGGGGCATTAGTGAGCCCAAACGGCATCACTAAGAATTCGTAGTGACCGTACCTCGTTCTAAAAGCAGTTTTGGGTACGTCTGAATCTCGAATCCGCAACTGATAATAACCCGATCTCAAATCTATTTTTGAGAACACTGAGGCCCCCTTTAGTTGATCAAACAAATCATCGATACGCGGTAATGGATATTTATTCTTTATCGTCACTTTATTCAGTTGACGATAGTCAATGCACAACCTCATGGTTCCGTCCTTCTTTTTCACGAACAATACTGGTGCACCCCAAGGTGAGAAACTTGGCCGAGCGAAACCTCTATCCGTCAATTCTTGCAGCTGAGCTTTCAACTCTTTTAACTCAGTTGGTGCCATACGATACGGAGCTATCGAAATCGGCGTAGTCCCAGGTACAAGCTCAATACCAAACTCTATCTCCCGAACAGGTGGTAAACCCGGCAATTCTTCAGGAAAAACATCCGGGTATTCACAAACCACCGGCACAGATTCAGGTTTCCTTTCTAGTTCTTGGTCATCCAGTACATACGCAAGGTATGCTTCGCACCCTTTTCTTACATATTTCTGGGCCAACATTGAGGATATTACAGCTGGCAACCCATCCAAGTCCGTAGACTCAACTCGGATTACTTTATTATTTGCACACCTCAAATCAATAGTCTTGCTTTTGCAATTCACAACCGCATCATGCACGGTCAACCAATCCAACCCAAGGATAACATCAAATTCATCAAACGGCAAAAGCATCAAGTCCGCTGGAAAACAGGAACCTCGAATTGCTAGGGGACATTTCTTACACACTTTGTCGACAAGCACGTAACGACCCAAGGGATTTGACACCCGAATTACAAACTCAGTAGACTCAATAGGTAAAGTCTTACTGGATGCTAAGGTTTCACATATGTAAGAATGAGTAGAACCGGGGTCAATCAAAGCAATTACATTAGTATCAAAGAGAGTAAAAGTACCGGTAATAACATCAGGCGAAGAAGCATCCTCGCGGGCACGTATAGCATATGCTCTAGCAGGTGCGCGAGCCTCGGATCTGGTCGTAGCATCTCTAGATCCTCTCTGACCACCACTAGCATTGCCCGTATTTCTAAATGGTCTACCTCGAGCAGTGGTAGCACCCGGTCTCCCACTCTGATTTACATTCTGTTCAGACAGCCTCGGGCAATCTTTAATGAAGTGGTCCACTGATCCGCACTTGTAACAGGAGCGGTCATGGAATCTACAACTCCCCAAATGCCATTTACCGCAATATCGACATTCCGTTCGGCCTCGACGTTCGTTCCCAACACTGGCAACCGAAGTGCCTCGTGTACCCACAGGGGGTCGAT
Organism: Gossypium hirsutum; assembly: GCF_007990345.1. NCBI lineage: Eukaryota > Viridiplantae > Streptophyta > Magnoliopsida > Malvales > Malvaceae > Gossypium > Gossypium hirsutum. The sequence goes on from NC_053435.1 coordinate 68,466,770, forward strand.
CACGATCTCGTCTAAAAAGGCCCGAAGTGCCTCTAGACCGGCCCACATCATCTCGAAATTTCTTCGATGCCTGTCGAAGAGACTTTCCCGAGGATCTTTTACGAAACTCCCCAGTTCCCACATCAACTTTTTGTTTTTCCTTTCTAAGCTCTTCGGCTTTACAAGCTCGCTCGACAAGTACTACGAACTCTCGTATTTCAAGAATGCCAACGAACATTTTTATATCTTCATTCAGCCCATCTTCGAAGCGTTTACACATGACAGCCTCGGACGAAACACATTCCCGAGCGTATCTACTAAGTCTAACAAATTTTCGCTCGTAATCAGTAACTGACATAGAACCTTGCTTAAGCTCAAGAAATTCCTTCCGTTTTTGATCAACAAATCTCTGACTGATATACTTTTTCCGAAACTCAGTTTGGAAAAACTCCCAAGTTACTTGCTCCCGGGGCACGACAGAAGTCAGAGTACTCCACCAATAGTAGGTTGAATCACGTAGCAAGGAGATAGCACACTTTAGGCATTCATCGGGTGTACAAGATAGCTCATCGAGTACCCGGATAGTGTTGTCCAACCAAAATTCAGCTTGCTCGGCATCGTCGCTATCCGTAGCTTTAAATTCAGTAGCCCCATGTTTTCGGATTCTATCAACTGGGAGCTTATTTGACCTTATTTGGTCAGTTACCGGAGGTATTGTAGGTGCGGGGGTGGTGTTTGTCGGGAATGGAGGTTGTGGAACAGCCGTGTTAGTTCGAATGTATTGGTTGAACCAATCATTCATCACGCTATAGAAAGCTTGTCTAGCTTCATCATTCGGGTTACTCGCATTAGGTTGAGAGTCCACCGGCGCTGTCCCTTGTGCGAGAGCAGGCGCTACACTCTCAAGATCATCAGCTACCGCTCGGTCGGGATTGGGATCCATTACTATAAATAAACACATTTGCAAATGTCAGAAATCACCACACTATCAATTAATCACATAAAATGGCATGTATAGCTAGACCCCAACACATTACGGTAGTCCTAGAATCGACTAAACCATAGCTCTGATACCAATCAATTGTAACACCCCGAACCCGAGACCGTCACCGGAGTCGAATACGAGGTGTTGACAGACTTTTAAAAATTTTTTTTCAGACACTGTCCAGTCTGAGTACTAGTCGCTTCAAAAATCATATCTTGAGTTTCACAACTCGAAAATCAGTTTGGTGATTTTTCCCTGAAACTAGACTCATGTCCCCACCTATGTATTTTTTTCTAGAATTTTTGGTCGGGCCAATTAGTACAGTTTATTAGTCAAAATCTCCCATGTTACAGGGGTCGACTACACTGACCTCTTCCCATTACGACTTGGATATCTCTCTGCACAGAGCTTCAATACTGATGCCGATTGTTTCTATGGAAACTAGACTCAGAGAGGAAACCATGCATATATGGTATGACCCCTAATTATCTCTGGTCAATTTATAGTGAATTTCCAAAGGCGGAACAGAGAATCCAGAAACTGTTCTGGCCCCGTTCCACAAGAACCCGAATATCTCTAACTGTACTGTTCATATGATTGTTTCGTTACTTCCATATGAAAGTAGGTTCATCAAGGTTCGATTACATAATTTATTCACTATTTAATTCCACTCCTACTAGTTTTTGTGATTTTTCAAATCTACACCACTGTTGCTGTCAGCATCTGTTTTCAAGGTAAACTTTACCTATTTTGTGGTTACCATGGACCAACTAGGGTTTTGCCATACATAGGTCCACATGTGATCATATTTAGCCATTCCAATGGCTGATCATTAGCCCAACACTTCCATTTCAAACCATAGTCACATCGTGAAACCATATATACATACATAAACACAAATGGTCTAATGCCATACTCCACTTCTACGAGCCATTTTCGCATGGCTTTACACACATACATCACAATAAGAACTTAAACAACAGGGGGGGTAGTCCTATACATGCCATATCCAGAGTTCAACTAAAAGAGTACCAAAAGAGCTTTGATAGTGTAGATGACTTCGACTTCGCTGATCCCGAATCCGATAGCTAACGAACAAAATCTATAAAACAGAGAGCCAAAGCAACCGGGTAAGCATTTTAAGCTTAGTAAGTCTCAAGTAATGAAATCAGCTTTGACTACAGTATTACATTCACATAGCTAACTAAGTCATTTTATTAACACACATTCTCATAATCATACTTACTTCACACTTCATCAACATATATACACAAGGTATCAACCTTTCTAAAAGCCGAAAATTCGTTAGCCGATCGCACGAATACTATTTAAAACGAATCGACTTTTCCAATGCACATGCAAACATACCTTATCGTTCGGGTTGGTCGAGCATATTTATTGAATTAGTTACAGCACAAAACGCTCACATTCAAACCCAAGTTTCTTCGGTATTTAACCGAATACAGCCGCAAACACATTTGCCTTCGGGTCTTAACCCGGACATATCAACTTGCATAATTGCCTTCGGGTCTTAGCCCGGATATATCATCTCGCATAATTGCCTTCGGGTCATAGCCCGGATATATTAACTCGCATAATTGCCTTCGGGTCTTAGCCCGGATATATCAACTCGCATAATTGCCTTCGGGTCTTAGCCCGGATATATCAACTCGCATAATTGCCTTCGGGTCTTAGCCCGGATATATCAACTCGCATAATTGCCTTCGGGTCTTAGCCCGGATATATTCCAATGCTCATGCACACATATATCAATAATCATAACACATCCATATCATTTCTTCGTTACTAAGGCTCAAACACAAAACATTTATTAAACCTTTCAAATTTCGGCTCAGTAGCCGCACACAAAGAGCATAATTTCAATTGGCTTTATAACATAGTCTCTAAGCACATTCGACTATCTGTCATAGTATGACTATTCATTTCAATATAATTCAAGTAGGGTCATTACTCGAAGACTTACCTCAAATGTCGTCGAACGACTTCAACGGCTATTCAATTACTTTTTCCTTCCCTTTATCGGATCTAGTTCCCCTTTGCTCTTGAGCTTAAGTTCAACAAAATTTAAAATAGTCATTTATCGACTATTCAAGTATTACTTTCAGAATAATATATATATTGATCCGACTTTCACACACATAGATTATAGTAAGCTTTATATTAATCAATAAATAATTCATCGGCAAACTTTCATTAATGTTTACAACAAAATCACATATTCACTACGAGCTGTTTTCCTGAGCAGTAGTTACTAAATTACTTATAACTGGAGCTACTAGACTCCAAATCACTTGCCGTTAATTTTCCCTGAATATAGACTCGTATATCTTCCACCCATAAAATTTTCAGAATTTTAGGCTTGGCCAATCAATACCAGATTTTTCTTAAAGTTTCCCCTGTTTCACTGTTTGACTATTCTGACCACTCTTCACTACGAATCCAATTTCTCACTTTACAGAATTCCAAATGTGTTGTATTTAATCTCATTTGAAACTAGACTCATTAAGGAGTCTAAGCATATAAATTTTATCTTATAACCATTTTTGTACAATTTATAATGATTTTCTAAAAACAGAACAGGGAATCCAGCAGTCATTTTGACTCAGCCCCACAATACTTCAAATATCTCTAGATCAGTAACTCTTTTGTTTCTATAGTTTCTTTTGTAAGAAAATAGACCCTTGAAGCTTTAATGACATAATTCACTCAGCTTCTAATTCAACTCCTACAAATTATGGCGATTTTCGAAAATCACCTTACTACTGCTGTCCCAAGTAGATTACTACCAATTCACCATATATCAACAATTTCATATAGGTTTCTTCTAAGCTAATAATAACCGAACCATTTAGTCAAGCTTAAGGCTGATTCTATTTTGTTCATGTTAAGGTCACACCTCCCTTAAAAGAAATTCCAGCCTTCTTAACTTTAATTAGCTACTACCTATTCTTTAAACATTAAATACAATGCAATTAACATTTAAACCTTTATACCAAATTTGCTCACACAATAGTCCTTGACCGAAAGTTCTTAGACTCTAGCTACCCTAATGTCATTCCTTGAAACACATCCGAATATCACGTTCAACACCTCCCATCAACAAGTTAAAATTTCTCAAATTCAATTACTAGTGCTTTTATAAAACATAAACAAAAATACATTAAACATTATCTCCCCAAGAATCAATAGCATAACCGAATACATATATTTTTCTTTCTCCCTAAATTAGATTCGGCAATCCCATAAGCCATATTAACCTTAACTTTCAAGCTAAAACAATTAACAATTTAACACATCCAACCTAACTATCCATCTAATGTCATCAAAACTTCTACTAAAAATTTTAAGCTCCTAGGCCGAAATTCAACCCTCATAATAACCTAATTTCAATCCAAGATTCAAGTAGCTTTTAAACCAATCCTCCAAATTATGCATACATTTTCAAGAGTGGCATAAAACATACCTTTTTGTATCAAAACACCTTAGCCGAAATTCAACAAGAGTTTTTCTTCTTTCTTTCTTCTAGTTTCGGCAATGGAGAAGTAAAGATGAAACACTTTGGTTTCTCCTCCCACTTCTCATTATATTATTTCCTTTAATATCAATTATTAAATCATTTGTTAATACAAAATTATTTTAATTTTTGAATTAGTGGAGCATATTCCTTCCTTGGCCGGCCACCATGTTTATCATGGGTAAATTGACATGCAAAACCACTCCTTTCAATGCATGTACTATTAGACCATTGTAAAATTAACCTCTCACTTTCCAACAAAGTTTCATATAAGTCCATATTAATAAATTCACATAAAGATGATCAAATTAATGCATGAGACTTTCACACATGCATTTACTCACATCATAAACACAGAATATAACTTTTAATTATTTGTAAGACTCGGTTTAGCAGTCCCGAAACCACTTCCCGACTAGGGTCAGTTTTGGGCTGTCACACATTCTATGTTCAAGACGTCATGACCAACTTTGATGATCCTGGAACAGTCCAATTCTGTCTCGACAGTTTAGTCCGCTAGTTGAGTGTGCCTGAGTTCGATATAGCTTTGGGCCTGTACACAGAGGAGTTCATGGATGAGAACGACCTTGACACTCTCTGTTGCCACATCCACTACTCTCCCTCGAAGTGCTGGTACACTTTGGTCCCCGGTTCAGCCACCTACGACTCGAGCCACTCCAAGGCATCAGCTCTCTCTCCCTCCTAGAGGTATCTACACGCCATCTTGGTACACACTTTGACAGGACGTCAAGAGAGCACCGGCGTTGTCAATACTCACGATGGCTACTTTCTATGGAGCATGGCGAACGGGCATGTACTTAACCTTGCCTACTTTATTTCCCTCGTCATTCGCCACCAGACGGAGCGACGTCAGACGGGGGTCATCTCCATTGGCCCCTTCGTGACTCGACTAGCACGACACGTCGGGCTCCTTAACACAACAGCCCAATCATCCTCCCTTACTCTTATTGGCCAGATGTCCCCATAAGGAATCTCGAGCATGCTTAGTATAAGGATGATCGAGAAGCGTCGAGGAACCCACCCTCCTGAGTATCGCCTTGCCCAATCAGCCGAGGAGGGAGACCCTGAGGACATTACTGATGATGTCCCTCCACGTCATGAGGACCAACCATCTCAGCCACCACCACCCTCTCATCCAGTTCATGCGGCAGCTTCATACACTAAAATTTCTGAGCGCCTTACCCGATTCGAGCAAAAGTGTTTTCAGCGCTTCGATAACATTGATACTACTTTACAGTAGATTTGTCAGCACTTCCACATCTCATCTCCACCCCCACCTCACGAACCACCTAGCGATGAAGATGTTTAAAAACTTTTATTTATTATTTTATGTTTTTATTTTTATTCTATTTTAAGACTACTTTTTATTTTTTATTTAAGCTTATTTCTATTAGATTTTGTAATTTTTATTTTACAATTATCAACTTCGGTAATTCCATTACAAGTAATTATGCTTCCTTATACTTCCTAAAAAGTTCTTGATTTTGTCACAATTATAAAGAGCTCCTCAAGCTCATCATCACATAGGAAGTAAAAACTCCACCGGAAAAAGGTTCTCCACAACTGCCATGTCCTACTCGACCATGACCATAGCTACCACCAAATATAATATTCTTTTGGCGCAGGACTTATGGACTAATGAACCTCTAACACCACTGAAGTATCCTCCTCCACTCTCACGTCGATTATTCTCCAAAACTCCAGTTCAATGAATTCATTCATCATTTAGGAAGTTTCACTTCTCTCCCTATCTTATGATTATAAATCTATCTTTTTCAATATATCTACCTTTGTACATTGAGGGCAATGTACATCTTAAGTGTGGGGCGGTCTTTTATATCAGAAAAATCCCTGAATTTTGATTTATTCTCATGCGATCTTCTCATATCATTATTAGAATGAATTCCAATTAGTCTATAATGTTTATTGATATATCTTGAATTAAAACATAGGCATTTATGCATTGATTGTTTAAACTTTAAGACATTAGGGAATCAATCATGATAAGTTGATTTCTGAAGAATTAAAAACTTTTAGGTTGTTTCCCTAAGTTTAGGTATTATTTTGAGTTGGAATTCACAAGTTTAAACATCAAAAAGCCATAATTTTTGTGATATCTTAAGCCTTTAGAGCATCTATTATTTCTTTCATGCTCACTTTCATTATGAGTGCGTTAGTATTAAATTGTTATTCTAGAACTTGCTTGATTATGCATGTCAAGACCACACCATTTGATTTGATATGTCAAAATGATAAAGGCACTTAGGTTTAACCCACTCACTCCATAAAAGCCTACCTTCACAATTAACCCTTAGTGAACCCCCTTGAGCCTAACAACCCATTCATTGATTTACCCTCAATATTAACCCATAACTCATTATTGTTGAAATCCCCTAAATTAATTTGATCCCTATTTTTGTCGAGATCTGAGTTGGAATAGTTGCTTAGCTATGTTTTATTCTATTTTGTAATTTGACTTGTTCTTAAAAAAAGTACATGTATACATATTAGTAGTAGTGATATTCTGAGCTAAAGAAGTTAAAGTCCATATTCTGAGAAAAAGCTCTGTTGTACGCAATTGGTGACTAGTCATTTTTCTAGTTAGGCAATTTTTCAATTCAATCTCAATTCTAACCCTTTCTTTCAGCTTGTAACCTCACCCTCTAACCAAAGCCATGTTACAACCCTCTAAAGACCTTTTGATTGATTTTTCATCTTAATTTATAGTGGTGGAGATTTGAATTTCATGCAAGCCTATGGTAATGACTTTTCATTATTGACTATTGAGTGCTTCATTTATTATACTTAAACACCTCGAGTGATTTGAGTGAATCTTTAGTGAGGATGTGAAACTCTGTGATATTTTGAATCAAAGTTAATTACTTAGATGAGGGGAGACACCTATGTTTTCATAATAAAATGCTCAACTTGGAATGTTTGAAACTTTGATGTTCTTTTAGTTGAATTTTAAATGTATGGTTACGTATGGATTATTTTTAGATATTATCGATAGAAATTATAAGTTGAGAAGAATTTATTTTTATTATGAGTTGAGGATTTTGCTTGAGGACAAGCTAATGCTTAAGTGTGGGGGTATTTGATAAACCGTAATTTATGCATATTTCTATCCCATGCTTAGCACATTTTATGGATGATTTTTTCCTTAGATTTGGTGAATTCAATGCTCCTAATGCCTTAATTTCATGTTTTATACTTAGGTGAGCATAGGATAGTGAAAGGAACGAGAAATGGGCCAAAAACAGAGAAAATGGGGCAATGTACGAAATCAACACGGCCTGGACTTCCTCACACGGGCAGACCACACGGTCGTGTCGATTTGGCAGAATCGAAGCATGACTCACACGGGTAGACCACACGCCCGTGCCTATTTAACAGGCTTGACCATGGCTTGAAGTAATTGCACACGGGCATGTCACACGGGTGTGTCCCTATCGAGCCCAAGCAGAGTCCTATTTGGAAAAGGCCACTTTTGAGGGCTCTTAGGCAGTCCAAAGCCTATAAATACACCCTAAATGAGGCGGGAAGGGGACGCACAGGAGGGAGCAAGGAATTGCTCAAGGAAAGCCGATTGATCCATCTCAGAAGCCAAATTCACCATCAAGACTTAAGATCTCCCTTCAAATTCCCTCAGGAGTTTTGGGTTTTCTTATGTTTTGTTATTTTTATTCTTTTGAGATGTGTTCGTTAATTAGTATGAACTAAAACCCCTAAATACCTAAGGGGAATGAAACCTAAGATGAATCTTGTTATTATTATCTAAATTGTATGATAAATATTTGACTTGTTCTTAATTATGTGTTCTTAATTCTTGTTTTGATATTCCAAGATATTGATTCAAGTTAAGCTCTTATTCAGAGGAGTAATAGGTCCTGTCTAAAAGTAAATTTTTCGTAATTAAGCGGAGTTGATTGCGCACCTAGAGATAGGGTAACAAGATTTTGTCAGATTAGGGTGAAACCTAATAAGGGGATCCATAGATCGAGTTAATGCAATCTTAGGGCGTTAATTAGACATTGTTAGTCTCGAGAGTGATAATAATATAACTTAGGGATCTCTACGGAACAAGTTGAATCAATAAATCGTCTGATTCAGAGTCAAATAAAAAGTGAAGTCTAGGTGGATTTTTCCTTAAGTATTGTCTTAATCAATCGAGTTTTCCAAAATTATTTTCCCCAAATTTCTTTTCTGTGATTTCTTAGTTTAATTAATTAGTTAGATAAACAAAACCCTTTTATTTTTTAGACTAGATAATAAAAATAAAGTTGATACTAGTACTTTTAGTTCCTTTGGGTTCGATAATTCGGTCTTGCTAAAGCTATACTACTGTTCGATAGGTACACTTGCCTTCATCGTGATAATAGTTAGTTTCAAGAATGATTCATTATAAATATTTAAAACCTGTCACGAATATCACGTACCACAACACTAGCTACTGAAGTAGGTTTTAAATTCACAGGTTGTGACAGCCCAAAATTGACCCTAGCCGGGAAGTGGTTTCGGGACCGCTAAACCGAGTCACCGAAAGGTTTGAATGTGATGTTTATTGTCTAGAATATGTAATCATGAATGTGTAAAAATTTCAAGCTTCGATTTAGTCGATTGCATGTGAATTTAGTCAATAGGACTTATATGAGAAAATTTTAAAATGTGATAGGTCAATGCATGAGGACCTATTAGTGCATGTGGAAGAAAAAGGGGACTTGCATGTCAAATTCCCCCTCCCTAATATGTAGTGGCCGGCCATGCTATAGGTGGAAACATGTCTCCAACATGTTATGCTAGTGATGCATGTTAAGAATAATAAAATAATAAGCATGGTGATTAAATAATGAAAGAAGGGTGATGGAGAAAAAAAAAAAAGTACATGGTCTCACCCCCCTTGTTGCCGTGAATTGAAGAAAGAAAACAAAAAAAAAAAGAGTTCATTCTTGAACATCCTTGGCCGAATAGAGGAAAGAAAGGAAGGGGAAAAAGGCTTGAGAAAAATCGGCTATGGTGGTGGTTAGACTAAGCTCAAGGAGCTAAAGGAGGTGAATCGAGCAAAGGCAAAGAAAAGGTTATCGAGTAGCCGAGTTGGAACCGTCTTACCCAACACGAGGTAAGTCATTAAGCATGTAGTTGGTATTATTTCAATGGTCATAATGTTGTGTATTGATGCTGAATGGAATGAATAAATGTACATATATATATATGCATGTACGTATGTGATGATGAAATTGTTGAATGAAATAAATGAGGTGAGATGTAATGAGTTGTTGATCTCGGCACTAAATGTGCGGGATAACCATTTATGACCATGAGATTGGTGCTAAGTGCGCGGGATTAAATTGTACAGCACTAAGTGTGCGATTCTACTTTGTTGCACTAAGTGTGCGAAATGAATATGATGCACTAAGTGTGCGAATTGACCATGCGGCACTAAGTGTGCGGGTTTGACTATGTAGCACTAAGTGTGCGATTTGATTACGTGGCACTAAATGTGCGAGTTGATTATATAGCACTGAGTGTGCGGGCTCAATATACATTCGTGAATCATTATGGACACTATGTGTGCGACACTATTGAGCTGATCGCGGACAGCGGATCGGGTAAGTGTCTTGAGGACATGGCTAATATGTGCTATGCGTATACTTGGTGTTGAGCTCGGTAAGTTGAACCTATGTGACAACTATACTTGAAGTCACGTACATAAAAATTTATCGTAGGATGGGTGAAAGGCCGTTTTGTGGTTTGATTGTAACGAAAATAAATTGATTTATGAAAATGCTTCAATGTCCTATTGATGAGTATATGAATTGTGAAGGCATGAATTGATATGAAATTGAATCGGTAGGTTGGTGGAACTATGGTATGGTTCGGTATGGATGGAGTAAATTGTCTCATTCCATTTTATTCCTCTTGTGATAATGTTATTGATGTATAGTAGAGCATTGCTTATGACTTACTGAGTTATAAACTCACCCGGTGTTTCCTTGTCACCCATTATAGGTTGCTTGGACTCATCAATTTTTGCGGGGTCGGGCCGTCAACGAAGTCATCACACCAGATAGCTAGTTTTGGTACTTTCTTCTTAGTGTGCTTAGAAGATCATTTTGGCATGTATAAGCTAGTACGTTGTGTTTGAATTATGGCATGTAAACTTTAAGCCATGCGAAAATGGCACGAATGTTCGATTGAGTTGGATCGAGGGTAGGCATGAAATGGACCTAGTTACTTTCGTAACAGATGCTGGCAGCAGCAGTGTCATGAGATTGAAAAATCACTAAAAATAGTAGGAGTGGAATTAATTGATGAATAAATTATGTAATCGAAGCTCGATGAGTCTGTTTTCATGAGGAAGTAACGAAAAGATCATATGGGCAGTATATTAAGAGATAATCAGATTTTAGTGGGACAGGGCCAGAACGGTTTCTGGATTCCCTGCTCCAAATTTGGAAATTCATTATAAATTAACCAGAGATAATTAGGGGTCGTACCATATATGTGCAGATTCCTCTCTGAGTCTAGTTTCCATAGAAACAAACGGCAACAGTATTGAAGCCCCGTGCAGGGAGATATCCCAGTCGTAATGGGCAAAGGTCAGTGTAGTCGACCCCTGCAACTTGGGGAACTTTGACTAATAAACTGTACTAATTGGCCCAACCAAAAATTCTAGAAAAAAATACATAGATGGGCATATGAGTCTAGTTTCTGGGAAAAATTACGAAACTGATTTTCGAGTTACGAAACTCAAGATATGAATTTTAAAACGACTAGTACACAGATTGGGCAGTGTCTGGAAAATAAATTTTGTAAGAGGGTAAAGCCAGTCAACACCTCGTGTTCGACCCCGATGACGGTTTCGGGTTCGGGGTGTTACATTTTATTGGTATCAGAGCTATGGTTTAGTCGGTTCTAGGACTTCCATAGCACGTATGAGTCTAGCTATACATGCCATAATGTTAATGTTTAAAAGGGTGATGACTTCTGACGGTTGAAATGTTTTTGTCTTGATTAGTAAATGGATCCCGGTGAAGAAAGAACCCTAGCGGATGACGTTGAGAGCGTAGCGGCTGCTCCTGCACAAGGGACGCCGCCTGTTGAACCCCAGTCATCTGCGAATAATCAAGGTGAGGGGGCTAAACAAGCCTTCTTTACCATGATGAATGAGTGGGTCGCGCAATATGCCCGAGCCAACCCGGCTGTCCAACAATTCCCAAATTTGAATAACCCACCCCAAGAGCCTGTAAGGCCGTCAGTCGCTGATCCTGTGAGGCTGAGTAAGCTACCTGTAGACTTGATTAGGAAGCGTGGGGCCGAGGAGTTCAAGGCCATAGTAACTGATGATGCCGAAAGGGCCGAGTTCTGGCTTGATAACACCATTCGGGTGTTCGATGAATTGTCATGCACACCCGATGAATGTCTAAAATGTGCTGTATCTTTGTTGCGAGACTCAGCCTACTATTGGTGGAGGACATTGATTTCCATGGTCCCGAACGAGCGAGTAACTTGGGACTTCTTTCAAACGGAATTTCGGAAGAAATTTATTAGCCAACGGTTCATTGACCAGAAGCGTAAGGAGTTCTTGGAACTCAAGCAAGGCCGTATGACTGTATCTGAATACGAACATGAATTCGTAAGACTTAGTAGGTATGCCCGGGAGTGCGTAGCTGATGAGGTTGCTATGTGCAAAAGATTTGAGGAAGGATTGAACGAAGATTTAAAGCTACTAATGGGTATTCTGGAAATAAAGGAATTCGTAACACTAGTCGAACGAGCCTGCAAGGCGGAGGAACTTGGAAAGGAGAAGAGGAAGGCTGAATTTGAAGCTAGAGATTATCGTAAAAGATCGACGGGTAAAGCTCCGTTCTCAGCTGTGAAGAAGTTCAGGGAGGACATTAGTAAGTCGAGGGCGACTACGGGAATTTCCATCAGGGCAAGACCATCGATGGGCTCCCGAGCTACTTCGGTAGCTAGTGTGGGCAATAATCGGCACGAGAAACCTGAATGTCCCCAATGTGGAAGACGACACCTAGGTGAATGTTGGGGCAAGTCTACTAACAGGGCCTGTTACGGATGCGGTTCGAAGGACCACTTCATTAGAGATTGCACGGAGCTGGATGAGAAGAATAAGATTCAAGGTGCAAGACCTAGTGGAGTGACATCTAGAGGTAGACCACCGAGAATTTTTGGAGGCAGGGGTGGTAGTCAGAGGGGGCTTCTGATACGGCCGATCGCGCCGAGAACCGTGCTCCTGCTAGAGCATATGCCATTCGCGCACGAGAGGAGGCATCCTCCCCCGACGTCATCACTGGTACCTTCACTCTCTTTGATACTAATGTGATTGCATTGATTGACCCTGGTTCTACTCATTCATATGTATGCGAAACCTTAGCAACCAGTAAGACTCTACCTGTTGAGTCTACTGAGCTCGTAATTCGAGTATCAAACCCTTTGGGTCAATGCGTACTTGTTGATAAAGTGTGTAAGAGATGCCCTCTATTAATCCGAGAATCCTGTTTTCCGGCTGATTTGATGCTTTTGCCGTTCGACGAGTTTGATGTTATTCTTGGTTTGGATTGGTTAACCGCGCATGATGCGGTTGTGAATTGCAAAAGCAAGACTATCGATTTGAGGTGCGCAAATAACGAAATAATCCGAGTTGAGTCTGCGGACTTAAGGGGGTTGCCAGCTGTAATATCAGCAATGTTGGCCCAGAAATATGTAAGGAAAGGGTGCGAAGCATACCTCGCGTATGTACTTGATGACAAGGAGTTAGAAAAGAAACCCGAATCGGTGCCGGTGGTTTGTGAATACCCGGATGTTTTTCCTGAAGAGTTACCGGGTTTGCCACCTGTTCGGGAAGTAGAGTTTGGAATTGAGCTTGTACCTGGAACTACGCCAATTTCGATCGCTCCGTATCGTATGGCACTAACTGAGTTAAAAGAGTTGAAAGCTCAGTTGCAAGAATTGACGGATAGAGGTTTCGCTCGACCGAGTTTCTCGCCTTGGGGTGCACCAGTATTGTTCGTGAAAAAGAAGGACGGAACCATGAGGTTGTGCATTGACTATCGTCAACTGAATAAAGTGACGATAAAGAATAAGTATCCGTTACCGCGTATAGATGATCTGTTCGATCAATTAAAGGGAGCATCGGTGTTTTCAAAGATAGATTTGAGATCGGGTTATTATCAGTTACGGATTCGAGATTCGGACGTACCCAAAACTGCTTTCAGAACGAGGTACGGTCACTATGAGTTCTTAGTGATGCCGTTTGGGCTCACTAATGCCCTGCGGTGTTTATGGATTTGATGAATCGGATCTTTAGGCCGTACTTGGATCGGTTCGTAGTTGTGTTTATTGATGACATCTTGGTCTATTCAAGAGATGAGGCCGAACATGCTGAGCATCTGAGGCTAGTGATGCAAATTTGCGGGATAAGCAGTTATATGCTAAGTTCAGTAAGTGTGAGTTCTGGCTAAGAGAGGTTAGCTTCTTGGGTCATGTGGTATCCGCATCGGGTATTCGGGTTGACCCGAGCAAAATTTCAGCCATACTTAACTGGAAGCCTCCGAGAAACGTTACCGAAGTCCGGAGCTTTCTAGGGCTCGCCGGTTATTACCGACGATTTGTCAAAGGTTTCTCGATGATAGCCACACCAATGACGAAGCTACTTCAGAAGGATGTTAAGTTCGAATGGACGGAGAAATGTCAGAAAAGCTTCGATCAACTGAAAACTCATCTGACTAAAGCTCCAATTTTGGTGCAACCCGAATCGGGTAAAGAGTTTGTCGTTTATAGTGACGCATCCCTACTCGGGTTGGGTTGTGTATTGATGCAAGAAGGTCGAGTTGTGGCCTATGCGTCGAGACAATTGAAGCCACACGAGAGAAATTATCCGACCCATGATCTCGAACTAGCCGCCATTGTGTTTGCATTGAAAATATGGCGACATTATTTGTTTGGTGAGAAGTGCCATGTGTTTTCGGATCACAAAAGTCTCAAATATTTGATGACTCAACGGGACTTGAATCTGCGACAAAGACGTTGGCTTGAATTGTTGAAGGATTATGAGCTTGTCATTGACTACCACCCGGGAAAGGCTAATGTGGTTGCGGACGCCTTAAGCCGGAAATCACTGTTTGCTTTGCGAGCGATGAATGTACACTTGTCTGTTCTACCTGACAATGTGTTAGTAGCTGAATTAAAAGCCAAACCATTATTGACTCATCAAATTCATGAAGCTCAGAAAGTCGATGATGAATTAGTTGCAAAACGAGCTGAGTGTGTTCCAAACAAGGAATCGGAGTTTCAGATTGATGATGATGGTTGTTTGAGGTTTAGAAGTCGTTTGTGCGTTCCAAGGAATTCGGAACTCATTCCGATGATCCTGAACGAAGCCCATTGTAGCCGAATGTCAATTCACCCGGGGAGCACGAAAATGTACAACGACTTGAAACGTCGATTTTGGTGGCATGGTATGAAGCGAGACATCTCCGACTTTGTTTCGAGATGTTTAATATGTCAGCAAGTGAAAGCGGAACATCAAGTGCCTTCAGGGTTACTTCAGCCGATCATGATACCCGAGTGGAAATGGGACCGAGTCACAATGGACTTTGTGTCCGGACTGCCATTGTCCGCAAGTAAGAAGGATGCGATTTGGGTTGTTGTTGATAGGCTGACTAAGTCGGCTCACTTTATCCCCGTGCGTACGGATTTCTCATTGGATAAACTAGCCGAGTTGTATGTTTCTCAGATTGTGAGATTACATGGAGTACCTATTTCTATCGTGTCGGATAGAGATCCGAGATTCACCTCGCGATTTTGGAAGAAATTGCAAGAAGCTTTGGGTACCCAGCTGCATTTTAGCACCGCTTTTCATCCCCAAACCGATGGTCAATCCGAGCGGATAATTCAGATACTCGAGGATATGCTGAGATGCTGCATCCTTGAGTTTAGTGGTTCATGGGAACGGTATGTACCTTTGATTGAATTCGCTTACAACAATAGTTTTCAATCAAGTATTAAGATGGCACCTTACGAGGCTTTGTACGGTCGTAAATGCCGTACACCATTGTTTTGGACCGAGCTTGGTGAAAGTAAAATTTTCGGAGTTGATTTGATTAAAGATGCTGAACAGAAAGTAAAAGTAATCCGTGAAAGTTTGAAGGCAGCCACAGATCGTCAGAAATCGTATGCGGATCTGAAACGGAAGGACATTGAATATCAGGTGGGAGATAAAGTGTTCCTTAAAGTTTCGCCTTGGAAAAAGGTACTTAGGTTTGGCCGTAAGGGCAAGTTGAGCCCGAGATTCATTGGGCCGTACGAAATCTCCGAACGAGTGGGGCCAGTTGCGTATAGATTGATTTTGCCCCCTGAGCTTGAAAAGATTCACGATGTCTTTCATGTTTCGATGCTTCGACGCTATCGATCTGATCCGTCGCATATAATTAGCCCATCAGAGGTTGAAATTCAAGCCGATATGAGTTATGAAGAAGAACCGATACGTATCCTAGCTCGTGAGGTGAAAGAGTTGCGAAACAAAAGGGTTCCGTTGGTTAAGGTGTTGTGGCTCAAACACGGGATCGAGGAAGCAACCTGGGAACCCGAGAGCTCGATGAAGGAACGATATCCAAACCTATTTACTGGTAAGATTTTCGAGGACGAAAATTTCTTAAGTGAGGGAGAGTTGTGACAGCCCAAAATTGACCCTAGCCGGGAAGTGGTTTCGGGACCGCTAAACCGAGTCACCGAAAGGTTTGAATGTGATGTTTATTGTCTAGAATATGTAATCATGAATGTGTAAAAATTTCAAGCTTCGATTTAGTCGATTGCATGTGAATTTAGTCAATAGGACTTATATGAGAAAATTTTAAAATGTGATAGGTCAATGCATGAGGACCTATTAGTGCATGTGGAAGAAAAAGGGGACTTGCATGTCAAATTCCCCCTCCCTAATATGTAGTGGCCGGCCATGCTATAGGTGGAAACATGTCTCCAACATGTTATGCTAGTGATGCATGTTAAGAATAATAAAATAATAAGCATGGTGATTAAATAATGAAAGAAGGGTGATGGAGAAAAAAAAAAAAGTACATGGTCTCACCCCCCCTTGTTGCCGTGAATTGAAGAAAGAAAACAAAAAAAAAAAAAAGAGTTCATTCTTGAACATCCTTGGCCGAATAGAGGAAAGAAAGGAAGGGGAAAAAGGCTTGAGAAAAATCGGCTATGGTGGTGGTTAGACTAAGCTCAAGGAGCTAAAGGAGGTGAATCGAGCAAAGGCAAAGAAAAGGTTATCGAGTAGCCGAGTTGGAACCGTCTTACCCAACACGAGGTAAGTCATTAAGCATGTAGTTGGTATTATTTCAATGGTCATAATGTTGTGTATTGATGCTGAATGGAATGAATAAATGTACATATATATATATGCATGTACGTATGTGATGATGAAATTGTTGAATGAAATAAATGAGGTGAGATGTAATGAGTTGTTGATCTCGGCACTAAATGTGCGGGATAACCATTTATGACCATGAGATTGGTGCTAAGTGCGCGGGATTAAATTGTACAGCACTAAGTGTGCGATTCTACTTTGTTGCACTAAGTGTGCGAAATGAATATGATGCACTAAGTGTGCGAATTGACCATGCGGCACTAAGTGTGCGGGTTTGACTATGTAGCACTAAGTGTGCGATTTGATTACGTGGCACTAAATGTGCGAGTTGATTATATAGCACTGAGTGTGCGGGCTCAATATACATTCGTGAATCATTATGGACACTATGTGTGCGACACTATTGAGCTGATCGCGGACAGCGGATCGGGTAAGTGTCTTGAGGACATGGCTAATATGTGCTATGCGTATACTTGGTGTTGAGCTCGGTAAGTTGAACCTATGTGACAACTATACTTGAAGTCACGTACATAAAAATTTATCGTAGGATGGGTGAAAGGCCGTTTTGTGGTTTGATTGTAACGAAAATAAATTGATTTATGAAAATGCTTCAATGTCCTATTGATGAGTATATGAATTGTGAAGGCATGAATTGATATGAAATTGAATCGGTAGGTTGGTGGAACTATGGTATGGTTCGGTATGGATGGAGTAAATTGTCTCATTCCATTTTATTCCTCTTGTGATAATGTTATTGATGTATAGTAGAGCATTGCTTATGACTTACTGAGTTATAAACTCACCCGGTGTTTCCTTGTCACCCATTATAGGTTGCTTGGACTCATCAATTTTTGCGGGGTCGGGCCGTCAACGAAGTCATCACACCAGATAGCTAGTTTTGGTACTTTCTTCTTAGTGTGCTTAGAAGATCATTTTGGCATGTATAAGCTAGTACGTTGTGTTTGAATTATGGCATGTAAACTTTAAGCCATGCGAAAATGGCACGAATGTTCGATTGAGTTGGATCGAGGGTAGGCATGAAATGGACCTAGTTACTTTCGTAACAGATGCTGGCAGCAGCAGTGTCATGAGATTGAAAAATCACTAAAAATAGTAGGAGTGGAATTAATTGATGAATAAATTATGTAATCGAAGCTCGATGAGTCTGTTTTCATGAGGAAGTAACGAAAAGATCATATGGGCAGTATATTAAGAGATAATCAGATTTTAGTGGGACAGGGCCAGAACGGTTTCTGGATTCCCTGCTCCAACTTTGGAAATTCATTATAAATTAACCAGAGATAATTAGGGGTCGTACCATATATGTGCAGATTCCTCTCTGAGTCTAGTTTCCATAGAAACAAACGGCAACAGTATTGAAGCCCCGTGCAGGGAGATATCCCAGTCGTAATGGGCAAAGGTCAGTGTAGTCGACCCCTGCAACTTGGGGAACTTTGACTAATAAACTGTACTAATTGGCCCAACCAAAAATTCTAGAAAAAAATACATAGATGGGCATATGAGTCTAGTTTCTGGGAAAAATTACGAAACTGATTTTCGAGTTACGAAACTCAAGATATGAATTTTAAAACGACTAGTACACAGATTGGGCAGTGTCTGGAAAATAAATTTTGTAAGAGGGTAAAGCCAGTCAACACCTCGTGTTCGACCCCGATGACGGTTTCGGGTTCGGGGTGTTACACAGGTGGCCTCTCTCGATCTCGTCTCGAGTAACCAGAAGCAGCCTTTGAATGGCTAGAATCATCTCAAAATCTCTTTGATGCAGACTAAAATGACTTACTCGATGATCTTTTTCGTACCTCTCTAGCTTTTGAGTCATCTTTTCTTTTCTCTTTACTCAATTCTTCTACTTTACACGCTCGTTCAACAAGCACCACCATTTTCTTTATTTCAAGAATCTCGACTAACAAGTGGATATCTTTATTTAAGCCATCTTCAAACCTTTTACACATTATTGCTTTCGTCGAAACACATTCCCGTGCATATAGACTTAATCTAAAAAAACTCTCACTCGTATTATGTAACAAGCATACGACCCTCCTTCAGTTCAAGAAACTCTTTGCATTTCTGATCTATGAATCTTTCATTGATGTATTTCTTTCAGAATTCAATTTGGAAGAAATCTTAGGTGATTCATTCTCTCAGAACCACTGATATCAAAGTTTTCCACCACTAATACGCGGTATCCCTCAGAAGTGAAACAAAACATTTAACACATTCTTTCGGAGTACAAGATAATTCATCAAATACCAAAATCGTATTCTCGAGCCAAAACTCAGCTCTCTCAGCATGATCATCAGTAGTAGCATAGAATTCTTCAGCCCCATATTTTCTAATCTTATCAACTGGAGGCTTATTCAAACAAATCAAATTTACCACTTAGGGGGCTACGGGAACTTGGGGGGCGGAGGTTGGGGAGTAGCCGGGTTTGTTCTAACAGACTGAGTGAACCACACATTCATCATTTGGAAGAAGGCTTACTTAGCGTCTCCCTCATAGCTACTAGTATCAGGTCTAGAATCAGATGGCGCTGTTCCTTGGGCGGGAGTAGGCGCATTACTTTCAACATCGTCAGCTACGGCTCGATCGGGATCCATTACTATACGAAAAACACATTTTGTTTGTCAGGATTCATCACCACTATCACAGTTCATATATATGGAATGTATAGCTAGACTTAGATACGCTACGTTAGTCCTAGAATCGACTAAACCATAGCTCTACCAATAAATGTAACACCCCTAACCCGTAAACATCACCGGAATAGGTTAAGAGGCATTACCAGACTTGTAACTCAATTATTAACAATCATTTATCAAATAATTATCTCATTCTAGTCAATATCATTCATCCATATTCCATATGTACTCAAAGAAAGCGTACAAAATTTTAATCATACATTTAGAACTAATTCGGTAACATATAAAAATTTCGAGTACTTAGAAAAATTTTAAGGATACAATGGCCAAACGGCAATGTGCGCAGGCCAAGTGCCTCACACGACCAACAGATACGCCCGTGTCTTAGACCATGTGAAAACAGGGGCATACATACTGACTTATGTCACACGGCCAAGGACACGCTTGTGTGTCAGGCCATGTGAAAACAGGAGAGGTTACTGTCGCCGACCATATGCCCGTGTGTCTAGCCTGTGTGCCCTTCGAAATGGCCTTACACACCCGTGTGTCTGCACTATGTCAAAACTAGAGGGTATACTACCTTAATTCGAAAGGGTATCCCTGGGATACACGACCGTGTAACATGATCGTGTGTCGCACATGGCTGAGACACACACCCATGTCTCTACCCGTATGGACAAAAATAGGCTATTTGTAAAGTCGTTTTGCCGTCCTATATACATATGCTTTTAAGATCACATTTCATAACCCAATAAGCAACCAAAACATTACCAAATCAAGCATGAATCATACCATTTCAACTGCACAACTAACTTACCCAAAAACCATTTCATTAGACCATATATATATCAAAATCAAACCATAAGTTCAACCATAATCAAGCCATATCTCATGGCATGATATACCCATTTCAAAACATACCACAATAATCCTAGCCTATACATGCCATACATTACATTTTCAAAAGGTACCAAAAATAAAATTCGATAGTGTGGTGATGATCCTCGACGATCTTCGAGCTTCTAGTTGCTTCGATATCTATAAAACAATGTAAACACACACAATGTAAGCTTTCAAAAGCTTAGTAAGCCATATACAAATAAACTTATCACATAACACATTTATAATCAAATTCATTCAATTAGCTCATGGCTATACACAATCACAAGTCCATATTTCTCACATAACATCATTTGTTCATAGTTCTCTAGCAATAAGCATATTTTATTATCATATAACTTATACTTACATCACAAATACACATCTACTACCTTTCATTCAAAAATTTGGTATACTTTTATAAATACTAGAATTTGGATGAACATTTCACATAATAATTTATTTCTTAGAGTGCCCGTTGAACCATTTGAAATCAAATAAGATACTCGGATAGCTTGGAAAGCAAGTACAATGCCAACGTCCCAGACGTGGTCTTACATGTAATCAATATCGATGCCACTATTCCAGACAGGGTCTTACATGAAATCAAATTCAATGCTTATGTCCTGGACATGGTCTTACACGTAATCTCAAATTGACGCCAACATCCCATACGTGGTCTTACACAACAACTCATATCGGAATCCTATGTCATGACATATGTATCTTAACTATTCCTATAGTTCATACGAGGCTTTTGGGAAGTCATCACATTATCAAAACTTTCTCAGATTTCACATTTTTGGCTCTCATAACCATTCACTATGACTAAAATATCATATAAACAATAATAATTCAATTTAACACATTTATTTGGATATTGACTTACCTCGTACGAGAATGAACGGAAACGAACGACTATTCAACTACTTCCGTTTTCCCCCGATCTGATTTTGTTTTCTTTGGTTATTGATCTAAACACATTCAAATTTAACTCTTTTATTCACCAAATCATTCAATTCAATCCATTTACACATATTTAGGGAATTTTACAAATTAGCCCTCATATTTTTACATTTTAACACTTCAGTCCTTAATCACAAAAATCACAAAATATACAAAATCTCTATATACACATGCTTAGCCAAATTTTCCCTTAGCTCATATAAGCCCATATATTTCATTTATTTCACATTTTAGCCCCTCAATTTCTAATTTTCACAAATTAGTCCAAAATACTCAAATTCATCAAAAATTCAAATATAAAACATATTAACCCAACACATACCTTTCATTTTTCATCAACTAACATCACAAAGCTTACAATTTCATCAATGGCATAACTCAAATTCATCATCCAATTCAGAAAATTGAGACATGGGCTTGATATATTACTAGGAAACAATCTCAAAAACATAAAAATTATCGAAAACCAATCAAAAACACATTCCTAATTGATGATTGAGTTTCCCGGACCCTAAATAACACTTTTTCTTGTCTTTTTCTTTGTATTTTCAGCAAAGCTGAACACTAATGGCCTAATTTCATACATTTGTTTTATTAATAATACATTAATATCACATTTACCTATTTACCCTTAATAAAATAATATAAAAGCTTTTTAATGGTTGTCCATAAAAGTCCATTAACCATGTTAATGGTCCATTTCCTTAATAAGGACCTCACACTTAATAAGACACGTCAATTCGACACTTAATCAAATAGAAGGACAATTTTGCATTTTCTATGATTTAGTACTTTTTGCATATTAAACACACAAGTGATTGAATTTTCATACGAAACTTTCATACATGCTTAACCACATACAATAAACACAAAAAATATTATTAAAATATTTTTTGACTCAGATTTGTGGTCCTAAAACCACTATTCTGACTAGGGTCTAAATCGGGCAGTTACACAAGGAACTCATAGTGCCTGTACCTCGTCCGAAACGTGGTTTTCGGTACATCTTGCTCTATAAATCTTAGCTGGTAAGAACCGAACCTTAAGTCTATCTTAGAAAACACTATTGCTCCTTTCAATTCGTGAAACAAATCATTGATCCTTGGCAAACGATACTTGTTCTTCACAGTCACTTTTTTGAGCTGTCTGTAATCTATACATAACCTCATCGACCTGTCTTTCTTCTTCACAAAAAGTATTGGAGCACTCCACGGAGAATAGCTCGGTCTTGCAAAACCCTTATCCATTAACTCTTGTAGCTGAACCTTCAACTCTTTTAACTCCAACGGTGCCATCCTATATGAGGCAACCGAAATTGGTGTTGTACCAGGGACCAACTCAATACCAAACTCGACTTCCCTAGTTGGAGGCGATTCGGGCAACTCTTCTGGAAACACATCTAGGTATTCACATACCACAAGCACTGACTCAATCTTTACTCCTAACTCTTGGGTATTCAACACAAATGTAAGATAGGACTCATACCCTTTTCTCATGTATTTCTCAACAGTCATAGAAGAAATCAATACAAGTAAGCTATCCGATTCACTTGATTCAACCCTAATAATATACCCATTTTCACATTTCAGTTTGATAAACTTATTGCCATAGTTTATAACACATTATAAACAGTCAACCAATCCATGCCAAGAATTAGGTCAAATTCATCAAATGGTAGTAGCATGAGATTAGCAGGAAAATAATGACCTCTAATCATCAAAGGACAATTTCTACACACTTTGTCAACTATCACATGCTTGCCTAATGGGTTTGACACTTTTATCAAAAATTTTGTAGACTCAATAGGCACATTCATGCCAGACACCAATTTCACAAAAGCATAGAATGGGTAGACCCAAGATCAATAATTGAAATATCGTGAAGAGAAAAAGTACCCATAATCACATCCGGTGACGATGCTTCTTCGCGAGCACGAAGGGCATAAGTCCTTGCGGGAATTAGGCCCTCGGACCTCATGGGAAACTCTCTAGGTGCACCTCTGCTGCTAGCCCCAGTAACACCCCAAACTCGGCCCAGATGTTACGGCCAAATCTGGTGTGTCACATTGAAGCGTTACTGTATATGTCATGTCTTAAGTAAAATCTTTCTTAGTGATTTAAAGGGTATTTTCGTTATAGCTTAAAGTGAATGGAAGCTGTGCACCAGGTAGGATGCCGGAAAAAGAGGAGGTGAGTCTATTAGACTATTTCAGTACCAATCTCACCATGGATCCACTCCTAGACATGCACACAACCATTGCCACACTTTAACTGAATGGTTGTTTAGGAAAAACCATTTCATTTTAAGCCTTTGAAAACACTTATTAATTTTTAAAAAACATTTTCATTTCAGAAACTTTGTCTTGTTTCATGATATTTTGAAATCAGGTAATCTTTTTTAAAAATGCGCCCTAGAGCTATTCAATTTCAAACATTTAAATCCACATCATGTCTAAGTTAATAATCATACTAAAGCAATTAAAAATAATTAAAGCAGCCTTATTACAACTTAAAACCCAAAGCAATTAAAGTAAATGAAACTAATCCAGTCATAAGAAGAAAATTGAGCTTGCAAAACATGTGGCCACTCCGAATCCCTCTCAGCTCCAAGTCCACTATGGTTGGGGGTTACCTGCACGGATAAAATTAAGGGGTGAGTTTGGAACACTCAGTGTGTAAAATAACCCATTCATAGTCCAGATCAGTTCAAACCACAGAAACAGATTAAGTTAGGCCTTAGCCCTATACAGAATTCAGAATGAAGCCCATAGGCCCATAACAGAAACAGAACAGATATATCTTGTATGCAGAAAACCCAACCCATATCCATCCGTATACACCCCTGTGCCAACCTTACACCATGTGGGGAGACTACTCGACCCACCTATCCGCTACACGTCACAAAATTTGCAGCACGACTGCCAGGACAGATATTGTGACAGAGTCACCAGATACAGATATTGTGGCAGAGCCACCAGAAACAGATATTTGTGGCAGAGCCACCAGAAACAGATATTTGTGGCAGAGCCACCAGAACGCTTCCTCCATCAATATAACCTATATCCCCTGCAACAGATATACATGTCATGGCATACAACAAACAGAATCAGAATATCATGCATTTCAGTCAAAATTAACCCTAGGGGTATAATGGTAATTTTGCACCTAGGGGTATAATGGTAATTTTTAGACTTAGGGGTATTTTAGTAAATTTAACTATTTTAGGGTTTACACTCATATTACAGCCATTAACACATTAACAAAAACACTTACCGAGCGTTTTTACCGAATTGGGCCCGTTGGCCCATTAACCCGATTTCGGCCCATTAAGCCCAAATATACCGAAGTGCACGAAATTGCACACTCTGCAATCATACTGCTTGTGATTACCAAAATTAACAACCAAACCATCTCACGAGTGCTCGCATGCTCGTAAGTTCACATAATGCCGGTTTTCAGCATTTTGACTTTTCGGCTTTTACCGATCTAGTCTATGAGTGGGTGTCGTTTACACACCTGATTTGCGACAATTGCCACCGAAATCTCCCACGATATCATACAATCATCACTAGACATATCAGATCCAAAATACAATGGCAACCATCATAAACATACTTACCATAATCGGCCATCAATACCTATGGCCCTTGAGATCCTACCTTTGCCAAAACTAGAGACTAGATCTAGATCTAGTCGTTCCACTTGTCCAAGCCTTCGATCAGCAACCTCTGGATCACACTAACAACAACAAAAAAAATCAATTGTTACAACCCTTAAAGCCTTAAGCTCCAATAGGCAGCCTCCCTATGCCTTTAGGGATTTCGGCTTTTCTAAAACCCGAAATAAAGAATAGATTTGAGTACCTACCTCAAGTTCTTTCAACCAAAACGATTCTACTTCAGTTTCTACTCAGATATGATGCAGATCCAGCCCTTAAACACTAGTAGAAATCGAATCTTAGAGATCTAAAGATTCAGCTATACGACCCTAAAAACTATGGTGTTTTCGGCTTTTGGAACTGTGAAGAGGAAAATGATTTGGTATGGTGGTTCTGCAGTGGTATTGCCGACAGGGGTTGAGGTTTAGAGGATGTGAAAAGTCGGCCAAAAGAGATGAAGAAAATAGGAGGATTTTAACTAGAAGAAATCGGCACAAGAAATAACTTTCGGGTTTTCAGCTTTTATGGCGATCGACTATAGAGGTTTAGAAAAGAATGGGAATGAAAGAGGAGATGAGTAGAATGGTAGGAATGTTTTGGCCAGAGAAAAAAAGAAGGAGAAAAAGAAAATAGAAGAATAGAGGATAAGAGAAGGAAGAATTCGGCACTCAGGAGATCTAACTCTGCATTTTTCGGCTTTTTGCGACACTGAGAAGAGAATAGAATGAAAGTGAAGGCTCTAGGTGGCTAACCCTAATTCGGCAAAGCAAAAAGAAAATAAAGCTTTCGCTAATGGCCCTTCAGACCCACGACCCAACCTTTCTAAAGCCCTAGCCGAATTTCCACTTAAGCTCTATCACATGCCCGGCATATGCACACAAAAATAAAAGTAACAACACGCTTACCTTGTGACTTGAACTCTGGCTCCCCTTAATCATCCACACGTCACTCCCCAAACACCTAGGTGGCACCACATGCCACTTTACCACAGATCTTTTTGTGTCATATTTTACCATTTCAACTTTAAAAGCCCATATCGCCAGAACCCTCTCTCCCAAAATTAAAATTCAGGAATTGCCTCGAATTAAATTTACTCTTGGGCCTTTTAAAGGCCCACCCATACTCAGACCCAAATTATTAATAAGGCCTACTGCCCAGATTCCCTTAAGTGGCAAAATTTAAGAATTTTGCTAAAGCTATGGGCCGAGCCCTGGACCATTTTCCCACACCATAAACCCTTTATAATTTATTTAATTACTACACTAAATATACGAAATAATAATAATAAAAATAATAATAATGACAACATCCAAATTATTCGGGCCGTCTTCTACCCGAACCCAGACTCAAGGCCCAATACTTTTAGGCCCAAAAATTGGGGCGTTACAACTCTACTCCCCTTAAAGAAATTTCGTCCCCAAAATTTCAAATTATCAAGTAACCGTATTACTCAAGTCAAACCACTATGCTTCTGCTGCGCACTCTAATTAAAAATAATTCTTAGTACGACCCAAAACGTCTAATTACCAAAGTAAAGAAACATCTATCAAGTACGCATACAACTCGTAACACACAGTTAAATAAAATAAGGTTGGAAATCCTGAGCTCGATGCTCCTTGGACCCATATCTAAAGCATGCTCCTGTCTTCCTATGGCATTCACCCGGATGACGCCCGTTGCAGTTCTTGCAGGTTGGAAAGTTTGGTCGTGTCTTAACATGTTTCACAGAACGAGGCTTGGTCTTCTGAGAACTAGAATCCTTCCTCTTCTTACACTCTAAGCACCCTTCTTGAAGCGTTTCCCTAATTTCCTTAACCTTGGTCTCCAATACTTCTTCTACCACTTTCCTTACTAACTCGGCCAGTGCCTCAGTCCCAAGCTCCGAGTTACCGCTACCCGAAGATGGCAGACTCCGCTTACCCCTAGAATCCATATCAACACTCTACATTATCAGCATGTATAACAATAACTACCAAGATCTCGATTCATAAATTTTAGTACCTATTTATATGTTTTATACAGAGATAGTGTTTTAAAGTTTCTATTTTTCACAGAATCATAGTCTAGCTATAGTCTTGGTATTCTAGAGTTTTTAGTATTGCCCTAGCTATAATGATATGGTCTCATTCTATCTATAGTAATATCTTAATACAATGTAGTATGAGTAACAGGAATACTTACAGACTTGGGTCGGAGATTCGGTGTGCCACCTACTCAGAATCAAATTTTAGAAAACTGGATATGCTACCCATGAAATCATTTATTTGTAGGAAGAAAATCTAAAACCTTTTTTTTAAAACCCATTCCACAGTCGAGTTATTGCAACTTGGCTCTGATACCACTAAATGTAACACCCCAAACTCGACCCAAATGTTACGGTTGAATCTAGTGTGTCACATTGAAGCGTTACTGTATAGGTCATTTCTTAACTACAATCTTTCTTAGGGATTTAAAGGGTATTTTCATTATAGATTAAAGTGAATAGAAGCTGTTCACCAAGTAGGATGCCGGAAAAAGAGGAGGTGAGTCTATTAGACTGCTTAAGTACCAAGCTCTTTATGGATCCACTCCGAGACATGCACACAACCATTGCCACACTTTAACTGAAGATTGTTCAGGAAAAACCATTTCATTTTAAGCCTTTGAAAACACTTATTAATTTTTGAAAACGTTTTCATTTCGGAAGCTTTGTCTTGTTTCACGATATTTTGAAATCAGTTAATCTCTTTTAAAAACGTGCCCTAGAGCTATTCAATTTCAAACATTTAAATCCATATCATGCCTAAGCTAATAATCATACTAAAGTAATTAAAAATAATTAAAGCAGCCTTATTACAACTTAAAACCCAAAGCAATTAAAGTAAATGAAATTAATCCAGTCATAAGAAGAAAATTGAGCTTGCAAAACATGTGGCCACTCTGAATCCCACTCAGCTCTAAGTCCATTATGGTTGAGGGTTACCTGTACGGAAAAAATTAAGGGTGAGTTTGGAAAACTCAGTTTGTAAAATAACCCATCCATAGTCCAGATCAGTTCAAACCACAGAAACAGAATAAGTTGGGCCTTAGCCCTATACAGAATTCAGAATGAAGCCCATAGGCCCATAACAAAAACAGAACAGATATATCTTGTATGTAGAAAACCCAACCCATATCCATCGGTATACACCCCCATCCCAACCTTACACCATGTAGGGAGACTACTCGACCCACCCATCCGCTACACGTTACAAAATTTGCAGCACGACTGCCAGAACAGATATTGTGACAGAGTCACCAGATACAGATATTGTGGCAAAGCCACCAGAAATAGATATTTGTGGCAGAGCCACCAGATCAGATATTTGTGGCAGAGCCACCAGAACACTTCCTCCATCAAGATAACCCATATCCCATGCAACAGATATACATGTCATGGGATACAACAAACAGAATAAGAATATCATGCATTTCAGTCAAAATTAACCCTAAGGGTATAATGGTAATTTTTATACTTAGGGGTCTTTTATTAAATTTAACTATTTTAGGGTTTACACTCATATTACAGCCATTAACACATTTACAGAAACACTTACCGAGCGTTTTTACCGAATTGGGCCTTTTGGCTCATTAACCCGATTTTGGCCAAATAAGCCCAAATATACCAAAGTGTACGAAATTGCACACTCTGCAATCATACCGCTTATGATTACCAAATTTAACAACCAAACCATCTCACGAGCGCTCGCACGCTTGCAAGTTCACATAATGCTGGCTTTTCAGCATTTCGACTTTTTGGCTTTTACCGATCTAGTCTATGAGTGGGTGTCATTTACACACCTGATTTGCGACAACTGCTACTGAAATCTCCCACAATATCCTACAATCATCACTAGACATATCAGATCCAAAATACAATGGCAACCATCATAAACTTACTTACCATAATCGGCCATCAATACCTATGGCCCTTGAGATCCTACCTTTGCCAAAACTAGAGACCAGATCTAGATCTAGTCATTCCACTTGTCCAAGCCTTCGATCAGCAGCCTCTAGATCACACTAACACTAAAACAAATCAATTGTTACAACCCTTAGAGCCTTAAGCTCCAATCGACAGCCTCCCTATGCCTTTAGGTATTTCGGCCTTTCTAAAACCCGAAATAAAGAATAGATTTGAGTACCTACCTCAGGTTCTTTCAACCAAAACGATTCCACTTCATTTTCTACTCAGATCTGATGCAGATCCAGCCTTTAAACACTAGTAGAAATCGAATCTTAGAGATCTAAAGATTCAGCTATACGTCCCTAAAAACTATAGTGTTTTCGGCTTTTGGAACTGTGAAGAAGTAGATGATTTAGTATGGTGGTTCTGTAGTGGTATTGCCGACAGGGGTTGAGGTTTAGAGGATGTGAAAAGTCGGCCAAAAGAGATGAAGAAAATAAGAGGATTTTGACTAGAAGAAATCGGCACAAGAAATAACTTTCGAGTTTTCGGCTTTTATGGCAATCAGCTATAGAGGTTTAGAAAAGAATGGGAATGAAAGAGGAGATGAGTAGAATGGTAAGAATGTTTCGGCCAGAGAAGAAAAGAAAGAGAAAAAGAAAATAGAAGAATAGAGGAGAAAAGAAGGAAGAATTCGGCACTCAGGAGATCTAACTCTGCGTTTTTCAGCTTTTTGCGACACTGAAAAGAGAATAGAATGAAAGTGAAGGCTCTAGGTGTCTAACCCTAATTCGGCAAAAAAAAAGAAAATAAAGCTTGCCCTAATGGCCCTTCAGACCCACAGCCCAACCTTCCTAAAGCCCTAGCCGAATTTCCACTTAAGCTCTATCACATGCACAGCATATGCACACAGAAATAAAAGTAACAACATGCTTACCTTGTGACTTGAACTCTGGCTCCCCCTAATCATCCACATGTCACTCCCTAAACACCTAGGTGGCGCCACATGCCACTTTACCACAAATCTTTTTGTGTCCTATTTTACCACTTCAACTTTAAAAGCCCATATCGCCAGAACCCTCTCTCCCAAAATTAAAATTCAGAAATTGCCTCGAATTAATTTTACTCTTGGGCCTTTTAAAGGCCCACCCATACTGAGACCCAAATTATTAATAAGGCATACTGCCCAGATTCCCTTAAGAGGTAAAATTTAAGAATTTTGCTAAAGCTATGGGCTGAGCCCTGGACCTTTTTCCCACACCACAAATCCTTCGTAATTTATTTAATTACTACACTAAATATACGAAATAATAAAAATAATAATAATAATAATGACAATATCCAAATTGTTCGGGCCGTCTTCTACCCAAACCCAGACTCAAGGCCCAATACTTTTAGGCTCAAAAATCAGGGCGTTACACCCCACTTATCGGGTTATTTTGCGGTTTACTCCTAGAAGGAGCGTTACCCAATCTCACACCTTGATCTCTATCTTTCTCGACCATCTCAGGACAACTACGAATAAAATGCTCTAGTGACCCACATTTGAAATAGCCTCTTTTATTTCCTCAGTACTCACCGAAATGACGTCTACCGCACTGTGAACATTCTGGTCTGTTCGGTCGGGCACTACCAACACTCGCGATGGAAGTGGTTTGAGCTTTAGACACTGTATATTGCTTATTCTTATTTCTGCTCGATAATCCTACTAACGCATTTGATCGAGTAGGAAACTCTCTCGATCTCTTGGATGAGGTCTAAAATGATCTTTCCATTTGTCTTTTCTTTGAGTCACGAGACTCATTATTACCTTTTCTCTTCTCCTTGACCAACTCTTCTGCCTTGCAAGCTCTCTCAATAAGCACCACAAACTCCCTTAACTCTAAGATGCCAACTAATAATTGGATGTCTTCGTTCAATCCATCCTCAAATCTCTTGCACATGATGGCTTCTGTAGATACGCACTCACTAGCGTATTTGCTGAGCCTCACGAACTCAAGGTCATACTCTATTACTATCATTTGGCCTTGCTTCAATTTTAGAAATTCCTTCCTCTTCTGGTCTATAAACCTCTGACTAATATACTTCTTTCAAAATTCCTCTTGGAAAAACTCCCATGTAATCCTTTCCCTTGGTACAACCGACACAAGGGTGTTCCACCATTGGTAGGCTGAGTCTTGCAGGAGTGACATAACATACTTCATGCACTCTTCAGGTGTGCAAGACAATTCATCGAATACCCTAATGGTATTTTCTAGCCAGAACTCTACCCTCTCTGAGGCAACATCTATATTCACTCTAAATTCCTCGGCCCCTTGCTTCCGAATTCTATCAACTGGAGGTTTTTCCCTTCTTAATATCTCTACCACTTGGGGAGCTACAGGGACAGACTGGGGGATTGGAGGGGGTGGAGGAGGTGGAGTGTTCAGATTTGCACGAACAAACTCTGAATACCGAGTATCCATCATATGGAGGTAGGCTTCTCTAACCCCTCTACCCTGACTCAATGTCACAAGCCCACCCCCGATTGGCGCGGTCCCCTCAGCGGGAGCCGACCCATTACTCTCTACATCATTTGCCACTATTCCATCGGGAGCCATTTACTATATGAAAACACAATTTAAATTCGTCAGAAGTTGTCACACTATCATATCACATTTATGGCATGTATAGCTAGACTCGTACTCATGATCGGTTAGTCTAAGAATCGACTAAACCATAGCTCTGATATCACTAAATGTAACACCCCTTACTCGTATCCTACGTCGGGACATGGTACAAGGCGTTACTGGGCTTAAACACATGCATACAAACATTTTCGGGTCATAAAATTTCACTCAAATTTAAAACATTCAAACTTCCTCTTAACGTCCCTAGTATGGACCTATGAGGCCTAAAACACGCTTTGGAAATGGTTCAGGAATAAACCAAACACTTTAGAAATTTAAAAATTTCAATGCAAACAGAGGCACACGCCCGTGTGTCCTTTTAACATGGCCATGTTGAAGGCCCATGTAGCTCACACAGCCTGAACCTATCAGGACATGTCCATGTCCTTATCCTGTGTGAATTTATTTCTCAATTCGAAGCTATAGAGGTTTTCACATAGCCTAGCACATGTTCGTATCCATGGCCCGTGTCCCTCACACGGCCATGATACGCCTGTGTTTTAGCCCATGTATTAAAACCTTGACATTTTGTTTCTGAAATCATCAACCATTTAGGGGCACACGACCAAGGCACACACCTGTGTGCTAGGCCGTGTGGTGAATTTAATTCCGCATTTAAGGTGCAGACTTTACACGACCTGGGCACATGCCCATATACTATGGCCGTGTCCTCCGTACAGTTGAGGCACATGGCCGTGTCTACACCCGTGTGGTTACTACTGGGCATTCTGTTTTACCAAATTTAGGTGCAAGGGACACACGGCCTGACTACATGCCCATGGGGCAGACCGTCTGTCACACACGGCCTAGACACACGCCAGTGTGTCTGCTCGTGGACAAAACCAAGGCTGTCTACCAAGCCTTTTTGCCACCCTTACTTGCACCAACCTACACAACATCAAACATCTTCAATCCAAGCATAAATACATAACCAAAACATCCACACATCGATTCTAAGTTATTTTCTATCACATACAACATCTCCTACTTGCCAATACAAGCCATGCAATAACCACATCCATGGAAATCCTCATCTAATACATTTAGCAATAATAAATATTAGCCATCATCCATTGCCTTATATAAAATGAATCAACCTTCATGACAAGCCAACATATTTGGCTAAAATAATATGACACTTAGCAAAAAGACTAAGTCCCTATACATGCCATACTCAAAATGATAAATCTAACTATACCAAAGATTTTGATTGATAGTGTGATCGAGTCTCCGACGTCCTTTGATCCCTAAGTTGGCTTGGCGATACTATAAGAAAATGGAAAGGAAAAGGAGTAAGCATAAAGCTTAGTAAGTTGCATGCAAATAAGTAACAACATCAATCATGCATCTTTAAACACATAGCATATTATAAACCAACACAACATTCTTAATTTAACAATGGTAGATTTAATACATATTTACACATCACAAGCATAAGCCAAAGATTTCAAGATCATCCCTACAATCATTATCATAGATAGAACTTACTCAATTTCATCCTTACCATTAAAGCATCATAACTAAGCTCATATCTCATGAGTTTCGAGTAAGAATCTGTACATCTCACAACATGATTATATCCTTTCATATCTTTATCATAAGCTTAAAATAACCCGTAGAACCATTTGAAATACTAAAGGATACCCGATAAGCCTCTCACAAGGGGGTAAATCACTGATGCCATGTCCCAGACATGGTCTTACACTGGCTCACATGTCGAGGCTGATGCCATGTCCCAAACATGGTCTTACACAAGCTCTCATCTCAATGCCGATGCCATTTCCTAGACATGGTCTTACACTAGCTCTCATAATGTGGCGATGCCATGTCCGAAACATGGTCTTACACTAGTACACATATCAATGCTTATGCCATGTCCCAGACATGGTCTTACACTAGCACACATATCACCCAATTGTCATAACATGGATATCCAATCTATTCCCAAGGTTCAACTGGGATTTTTTACTACATCAAGTCTCTTTGGGCATACTTGTAACATTAATTAAACAACTCATTCAACATCGATTATTAAGTGCATAATATAACGTACGTTATTTATACACGAACTTACCTCGGTATGCAAAATATGGGCAACTAGTTTGATTTAGTCCACTAGCTTGGTTTTCCCCCAGTCTAAGTCCGGAATCGGTATTACTTGATCTATAATGAAAACATTTATTTCTTCAATCATCACATTAATCGAGACATTCCAAAATTCCTACTTTGGCAAAATGACCGTTTTTCCCTTAAACTTTCACAAAAGTTATGATTTTGCCCCTAGGCTCGTAAAATGATTTTAATCAAATTTCCAACAACCCCCCTAACCCGAATCCGTCACCGAAATAGAGTTACGGAGCATTACCGAAGTTACCGATTCATTTATTAGATATTTCATTAATCCGATATCTTTTCTTTTCCACGTTCAAGTCTCGTATTCAAGTCATACGGATCTTTATAAAGAAATTTGATCGTCGTTTTCATTTATTTCATGTTATAATACATTCAACTAATGCTCTAAACAAAATTATCATTTTACCCCTAAACATTTAATTAATGGTGATTTCATCCTTAGGTTAAAATAAAATAAAATTATTGCAATTTAATCCTTATTTCCAGCCGTTATTCTCACACAAATTGATAACAACCTATGAATTCTATAAAATGTCAGAATTTTCCATAATTTCAACACTTTTCAATTTAATCCTTAAAACATGTTTTTCCCTGATCTTGAGCTAAATTAATAATTTCATTCAATTTTGTAATTTAAATAAAAAATAATCTATTTCATGCAAATTGGTCATTTCTAACATTTTTTTTACAAAATTGCCCATAAAATTTTACTTTTATTCAATTTAGTCCATGAGCCTAAAACATACAAATTACCCATGCTAGCTGAATATTCATACATATTTTCCTCCTCCTCCTCTCCATTCCACATCCTTAATTTATATAACATGCAACAAGTAACATTATCAATAATTTCACTATTTACCTATGTATATTCAAAACTGTCCATTTGCGTCATAGTCACTAAATTATTTATATCTTAAGCTACAGAACTCGAAATTAAGATCCGCTAATTTTCCCTGAAACCAGACTTACTTATCTTATTACCATAAAATTTTCAGAATTTTTGGTTTAGCCAATAAGTACAGTTTATTCTTTAAATTTTCCCCTGTTCTGCTATCTGACAGTTCCGACCCTTCTTCACTAAGAATTAATTATCTCATCGTACGAGATTTGGATGATGTTCCCGCTTATTTCTATTAAAAATAGACTCTTTAAGGATTTTAAACATATAAATTTAATCCCTTAATTATTTTTGTACAATTTTTTATGATTTTCCAAAGTCATAACAGGGGAACCCAAAATCATTCTAACATTGTCTCACAAAACTTATTATATCTCATGATTTACAATTCCATTGCTTACACCGTTTCTTAATTTTATATTTTATTTATCCTCTAATTAGATTTTTAAATTTTTTGGAGATTTTTCAAAGTTAAACTATTGCTGCTGTCCAAAACTGTTTTAGTGCAAAATGTTGATTTTCATTCTTCCCCAAATTTCACAGTTCATACAATTCAGTCTTTACTTAATTAACCCCTCAATTAATACTTTTCCTAGACATTATAAGTTATTTCATAACTATTGAAATTCAGAATTTCCACATAAAACTCTAACTTCAAACTCATAACACACTAGTATTATCATTGACTGCAATAATCCTAAATGTTCTTAATGTTCGGCTTACTTGCTAACAAATAGACATCTGAACATGAACTCAAAGATATTATGTAACGCTCGTGCAATCACTAGTACATCTAACTCACAAGAAGATAATAAAGATCTTGATAATTTCTCAAAGAAAGCCAGAAGAAAAACACTGCTTACCGACTCTGGACTTCCATCATAACAGAGATAATATATTTCCCGCATGTATAAAACAAAATCATAATCAGTAGAAACGTAAGAATAGTCTCACATAAATTTTTACCATTAACTTTGTTTCCAACATATTAAAATAGAATTCCAAGAAGATGATGAAATGACGATCATAAACCGACCAGACCAATGGAGCTTTCGTCTAACATCATAATTAACTAGCATTCTCAAAACATCAGAACTCCACCAGAGACTGAACAACCACACACATATCTCTAAGGATAAAAGAATATATATAATACCCAGAAAAGATGATCATATTTGTTTCAACTGTAACTATCACACACAGACATCTTTACTACTCAATTATCATTTTATTTTTTTTACTAATTCTGTCATCATGAACCCTGCATCATTCCATTCACTAACGAAAACCAATTCGGGAAAAAATTCAGCAAACACATACTTTAGACATCGTATCTGAATAAGTCGACTAGCCGAGGTTAACTTTTTCTTTAACCGTGACATTACATAATCTGAATGATCTTTAGAATAATCTGATATCTTTTTTTTTTCAAAACTGTATTCACTTGTCAAACTATTTTCAACTCCGTCTGCATTATTAATTATTCCATTACTGTACCCATTAGTTTCACATTTGTGAACTTATTCAACATTTTTTTTTTGTAAATTTTCATTATAAAATACTACATTGGTAAGAGGGTGAGGTCGTAAAGCCTCTAATTGAGTTCTCATAAATACACACATATAACTTAGCGTTTATCATCAACATCATATCATCGCAATTACATAATTCACTTCAAGCAAATTAACATACATGATTATGTTACACGAACTTTTCAATTATCCATTTCAAACTAGTGTACTTAAACATACATTCCATGAATTTTGAGTAAATTTACTCATAGCATTTACTTAACCAAACAAGTCAGACACATAATATCATATGAATGCCACACAAACATAGATAAGTTTATCACAATATAAACTTTCATTTCATTCACGTTTCATCATTTCTCAACTTTTGATTATCTCATTTCGTACATTGTCACATACATATCATGAACTTCTATTCTTACATTTCTAAGTTCCTTCTCATCATAAACACATTTCAAATATCTCAATATCACTAACTCATACTTCTCTTACCATATACATAATTTAAATTTAACATTTAATAATAAATAATTTGAATTATAGTAATACAATCGTACGTTGAGTATGTTTGTACTCAGTGATATTACCATAATTCAAAATATAAATACTATAATAAATAATAGACATCAAACATGTAACAATATAAGTCATATGTGTTAATTATGCTTTAATTTCATATCTCGGCAATAGTCTTTCATCAAATGGCATCATATATCATCTATATTATCTTTAATCAATTCATGAACCTTTGGTTCAAGCTTTCAATCTCATATCTCTATTTCAATTTACAATTCACATTTCTTTTCATAATTCCACTTTTTCACACTTTCAATATTTTAATCGATCAAATTCATTCTATTTTCTCATTTCATTTACTCAACCCTATTAACATAACTCGGACTTAGACGGATACACGGATCCAACCAAACACACCAGTAAGGCACATTGTGCCTAAAACGGTACATAGTACCTGATTAGAATACGACACATAAGTGCCTAAAACGACACACGAGGTGGCTTCTGCAACACACAAGGTGCTTGAAATATGACACATAAAGTGCCTGATCAGAAAAGCCGACAAATCCCATACACTTCCAGTTCCTAAGCATACCAATTATATCCGACTAGTCCGACAAGTTAATAGGGAATTCAATTCTCATTTTAATTTCACTTAATATTCATATTTACCCCTATTAACAAGACTCGGACTTTGGCGGATACATGGATTCCATCCAACCACACCAAAATGTCCAACCAAAACACACCAGTATGATCCTCCAAAACACACCAGTATCATATAATCCTCCCAAACACACCAGAATAATATAATCCATCCAAAACACACCAGAATAGCACAAAGTGCCTCTTCGGATAAATCCGAAGGATATAAACATCAGCATATCCAAATCTCATCTCCAAATCCCTTCTCAAAATCCTATGGCATGCCAACTATATCCAACTCAGTCCGGTACAGTTAATAGGGTATTCAATTCACTTTCCAGTTTCCAATCAATACACATTTCAATTAATCACATATTCATATCAATTTCATCACATTCCCAATCAATAAAATTTTCAAATATAACATATATCCAAAATTCTATTTCTACATCAATCACATATATCCATACAAATTTAATTCAATATTGATACTTACCTTAAAATTTTACTTACTATACACATAAATTTAAATATAACATTTATTCATACCTTTATGAGTTCCGGCTCATCATAATCTACTTTTTTCTCATATATTTGAGTATCGCTTTCAACATTATCGTAATTAGCTCGGTTGGGAAAGTATCTTTATCTTTACGTAAAATAAATCTCATCAGAGCTGGAAGATATTAAATTATCTTATCACAAGTTATATAATGGCATGTATTTCTAGACTTTACATATGCTACGTTCGGTCCAAGAACCGACTAAACCTTAACTCTGATACCAATAAATGTAACGCCCCTAACCCAAATCCGTTACCGGAATAGAGTTACGGAGCATTACCGGAGTTACCGATTCATTTATCAGATATTTCATTAATCTGATATCTTTTCTTTTCCACGTTCAAGTCTCGTATTCAAGTCATACGGATCTTTATAAAGAAATTTGATCGTCGTTTTCATTTATTTCATGTTATAATACATTCAACTAATGCTCTAAACAAAATTATCATTTTACCCCTAAACTTTTAATTAATGACGATTTCATCCTTAGGTTCAAATAAAATAAAATTATTGCAATTTAATCCTTATTTCCAGCCATTATTCTCACACAAATTGATAACAACCTATGAATTCTATAAAATGTCAGAATTTTCCATAATTTCAACACTTTTCAATTTAATCCTTAAAACATGTTTTTCCCTGATCTTGAGATAAATTAATAATTTCATTCAATTTTGTAATTTAAATAATAGAATAATCCATTTCATGCAAATTGGTCATTTCTAACATTTTTTTACAAAATTGCCCATAAAATTTTACTTTTATTCAATTTAGTCCATGAGCCTAAAACATACAAATTACCCATGCTAGCTGAATATTCATACATATTTTCCTCCTCCTCCTCTCCATTCCACATCCTTAATTTATATAACATGCAACAAGTAACATTATCAATAATTTCACTATTTACTTATGTATATTCAAAACTATCCATTTGCGTCATAGTCACTAAATTATTAATATCTTAAGCTACAGAACTCGAAATTAAGATCCGCTAATTTTTCCTGAAGCTAGACTTACTTATCTTATTACCATAAAATTTTCAGAATTTTTGGTTTATCCAATAAGTACAGTTTATTCTTTAAATTTTCCCTTGTTCTGCTGTCTGACAGTTCCGACCCTTCTTCACTAAGAATTAATTATCTCATCGTACGAGATTCAGATGATGTTCCCGCTTATTTATCTTGAAAATAGACTCTTTAAGGATTTTAAACATATAAATTTAATCCCTTAATTATTTTTCTCCAATTTTTTATGATTTTCCAAAGTCAGAACAGGGGAACCCAAAATCATTCTAACATTGTCTCACAAAACTTATTATATCTCATGATTTACAATTCCATTGCTTACACCGTTTCTTCTATAAGAAACTAGACTCAATAAGCTTTAATTTCATTATTTATTTATTCTCTAATTAGATTTCTATAATTTTTGGAGATTTTTAAAAGTTAGACTATTGCTGCTGTCCAAAACTGTTTTAATGCAAAATGTTGATTTTCATTCTTCCCCAAATTTCACAATTCATACAATTCAGTCCTTACTTAATTAACCCCTCAATTAAACTAATTTTCTCAATTTATACTTTTCCTAGACATTATAAGTTATTTCATAACTATTGAAATTCAGAATTTCCACATAAAACTCTAACTTCAAACTCTTTTACAATT
Organism: Gossypium hirsutum; assembly: GCF_007990345.1. Taxonomy (NCBI): domain Eukaryota; kingdom Viridiplantae; phylum Streptophyta; class Magnoliopsida; order Malvales; family Malvaceae; genus Gossypium; species Gossypium hirsutum. The sequence goes on from NC_053435.1 coordinate 68,506,397, forward strand.
TAGGTCCGAAACATTCACTTTCTATTCAATTCTTTCAATAAAATCAGCATATAAACAATTTAAAGCTTTAATAATATGTCAAATCATCATATACTTCCAGCACATATTCATAGAAACTTTCAATTTCTTTCATAGAATCAAGAACTAATGAATTCAACAAATGGACCTAGTTGTAAAAGTCACAAAAACACAAAAATTTCAAGAAATAATCAAGAATTGAACTTACTTGCAGTAAAAATATGAAAAACCAACTTAAGGGAACTCTTCCATGGTGTTTTTGCTGATGAGAATGCAGAAAATTGAAGAGAAATCTAGATAATTTCACTTTAGTCCTAGCTTTATTAAGTAAATTTTCCAATTTTGCCCTTAATTCCCCTTATTTTCTTGGTGATTTCATGCTCTTGCCGTCCAGCCCAAATAGACCTTGGGTCCATTTTCCTTTTAAACCCTCTTTCTTTTATCATTTAATTTATTTAATCATTTCCCACAATTTTGCATTTGATACAATTTAGTCCTTTTTGTTCAATTAGCTATCAGTACTTTAAAATTTCTTGACGAAACTTTAATACTAACTTATTAACACTCCATAAATATTTATAAAAATATTTATGGCTCAATTTAAGATTCCCGAGGTCTCGATACCTCGTTTTCAATTTTAATTATTTTAATGTATATATATATTTTTTAGTACATTTCACTATTTCAAAATTTTTCCTAACATCACATTTAACTTATACTCACTAAATTAATAATATTTCCTACTCATTTGTCGGATTTAGTGATCTCGAATCACTGTTCCGACACCACTGAAAATTAGGTTGTTACATTTCCTCCTTTAACAAGCCTTGCCGAACCTTAATTACTCTTATAGCAACTCAAAATTTTCAATTATTTCACACATTAATGGTCCTTTTAGGTGTTTTCATGAAAACCCCTTTCACTAAAGTTGTTTATTTAACAACCATGATTCAGTTTCTTCCATAAATAGCCAGCAAACATCAAAAATCCTCTCATGGTAAACCTCTAGGCTATCAACCATTTTGCAAAATAGTCCCCTTATTAGCTAGATTAAGCTATAAGGGTCCCAAAAACACAAAAATCAACAAAAATTACCATCAAAATCACTTACTTGCAAGGGATAGAAGTTGCTAAAATTTTAAGCTCTCAAAACCCCTTCTTTGTTAAAATTTTTGGTGGAGGAGAAAGGAAAATGAAAAAGATGATAGCTAGCCTTTTAGGTTAATATTTTATTATCAATTAAGTCACCTAACATTTGACCATTCCATGAATTAAGGCTCCATGTCCAGCCACTAATAAATTTTTGGTTTATTTACTCACTAAGGACATCTATCATAGCCATTTAACACTTTCAGCTAGTAAAACAAATCTTTCGCACTTTATGCGATTTAGTCCTTTTTCGAAATTAAGCATGCAATCGCTAAAATTAGTTCACCACAATTTTCATGCACTCATATATTCATGCTTTAACATATAAAATGATATTAAAAGTAATTTCTCCAGCCTCAGGTTAGTGGTTCTGAAACCACTGTTCCGACTAGCCCCAAAATCGGGCTGTTACAATGCTTGTCGAGTACCCATTTCAACCACTTGTTCACAAAATGGGACCCTTCATCACTGTTTATGGCTATTAGGGTTCCAAACCTTGTGAACACATACTTCTACAAAAACTTCATCACAACCTTAGCATCGCTCATCGGATATGCCTCAGCCTCAATCCACTCAGTAAAAATAGACATCATACATCTTTGAAATGTGGCAGGTGCATTACATAAACCAAATGGCATGCATCTAAATGCGAATGTACCGTATGAGTAGGTGAATGTAGTCTTGTTTTGATCTTCTGGTGCTATTGTAATTTGATTATACCCCGAGTATCCATCGAGAAAATAATAATAGTTTCACCCCGCGAGTCTATCCAGCATCCAAAAATCGCAAAGTAAAGTGATCTTTCCTAGTTACATTGTTCAGCTTCCGGTAATTGATGCAAATTCTCCATCCTTTAACTATTCTAGTTGGTATCAACTCGTTATTCTCGTTCTCAAAGACCGTAATACTTCTTTTCTATGGCACACACTAGACCGGACTTACCCATGAACTGTCTGAGATGGGGTAAATTATACCCACATCTAACCACTTAATGTTTCTTTCTTTACTATGTCCTTCATGAGGGGGTTCAATCTTCGTTGTCCATGAATCGTCCCTTTCTCGCCATCTTCCAAGATGATCTTATGCATGCATACAAACTGACTGATGCCTCGAATATCGGCTATGGTCAATCCAATAGCCTTCTTAAATTGTTTCAATTCTAGGATGAGTTTTCCTTCTTGCTCAACAGTTAATTCCGATGAAACAATCACAGGCAAAGTAGAAGTGTTATCCTAATAAACATATTTTAAATGTGAGGGAAGAACCTTCAGTTCTAATTGGGTATAATCCCTGTTCTCTAACTCCAAATTTTCTAAATGGGATTGCAAATTAAATCCCTTTTGATTAGCTTCTAGAAAAGCTAAGTATTCAGCCTCCTCTTCATCATTTGGAGGGTATGATGTCAAAATTTGTTCCAATGGGTCCTCAACATAGTTGAGTTCCTTTTCTATAATTAATTCCTCTAAATCAGACATTACAAAATAATCATCAATTGTGTCAGGAAATCACATAGACTTATAAACATTAAATGTTACCTGATCATCCTGAACACGCATAGTTTGCTTGCTCTTCTGCACATCAATAAGGGTCCTTCCAGTTTCTAGGAAAGGCCTTCGTAGGTGATTGGCACTTTTTTTTCTGCTTCAAAGTCTAGAATGACAAAGTCAGCAGGAAAAATAAATTTGTCTACACATACCAATACATGCTCAATTTTTCCTTCTAGATGTGCTAAAGATCGATCAGCTAATTTAAGTGTAACCGTAGTAGGTCTAACTTCACCTATCCCCAACTTCCTAAATATTAACATGGGCATCAGGTTGATACTTGCACCTAGATCACATAGTGCCTTACCACAATATGTTGCTCCAATGTTGCAAGGTCTGGTAAAACATCTAGGATCCTTTAACTTTGGGGCTAGTTTGTCTTGAAGATATGCATTGCATTCCTTTGTCAGGGCTACCATCTCCAATTCTCCAAGTCTTCTTTTTTTGACAGGATATCCATCATGAATTTGATGCAGTTCAGTATTTGTTCAAGTGCTTCAACCAACGGGATATTGATATGAAGTTCCTTGAGTATGTCTAGGAACTTCTTGAATTGAACTTCCTACTTCTGCTTTTGAAGTCTTTGAGGGTAGGGTGGTGGAAGCTTCTTTACTGGAACTGGTTGATTTGTCTACTATGGCAATTCTACATCTAACGAAGTTGTTAGTTTATCAGAATTAGCTGGTTCAGAAGTTACCTTATCGGATTTTGCAGATTCAGGTTCCAGTGAAACTAAAATTTTAACACTCGGTTGAACTTCCTCTAAGTCTTGAGCATCAGATGGCTCCTTTTCAACTTCTACATTGTTGAGCTCTAATGTTTTTTCACTCCTCAATGTCAATGCTTTACAATGCTCCTTCCCTGCTTTACAATGCTTTACAATGTTCAGTTGCAAGCTGGCCCATTTGGTTTTCCAGGTTTTTCACTGTAGCTATTTGGCTTTGGATTAAGGCATCATTCTTGGCTATGTATGCGTTCAACAAGTTTTCTAAGCCATTGGATGGTCCAGCTTGAGGTTATTTCTAAACTTGTTTGATAAAAATAAGTGGTTGGGTTGGTCTAGGTTGGGATATATGTTACTGGGTCCAGCCCCTTCGTTACTCTAAGAGAAATTAGGGTGGTTTCACCATGATGGGTTATAGGAATTGGATTGTAGTCCTTTCCTTACTTAGTTTTCGTTCTGGTTACCCATGTAATACATGGATTTTGGGTTTGATGGACATTCTTCTAACAGATGTCCTTTCTTGCAATAGACACAGGCTACATTTTCAAATTGATTCAGTGGCTATGCTGCAAAACTATTAAACCCATTAGTGGTAAAATTTTTAAGCATTGAGGATATTAAGAATACCCGAGATGCGAGTGAAGTAAGAGCATCTACTTCATGTATTCCAGTGACTCGTCTTCCTGACACTGCTCGATTGGTTGGCCATTCATAATTTTTGCTGGCAATCCTCTCGGTGATTTCATAAGCCTCATTGTAAGACTTTTAAAGGAGAGCAACATTAGCAGAGGTGTCCACTACCATCCTCGTGTGAGCATTGAGACCATCATAAAACGTTTCAAGTTGGATGCAATATGGGATTCCATGATGAGGGCACCTTTGTAATAATTCTTTGTACCTTTCCTATGCCTCATAAAGGACCCATCATCCGTTTGTTGGAAAGTAGTCATTTCGTTCCTCAACTTAGCATTCTTGCTAGGTGAGAAATACTTCATAAGGAATCTTTCTGCTAACTCTTGCCAAGTGGAAATTGAATTTGGTGGCAATGAGTTCAACCAGGCTTGAGCTTTGTCCCTTAGCAAATATGAAAACAACTTCAATCGTAGTGCATCTTCGGGTACTCTGGCTAACTTGAAAGAATCGCTCACTTCCATGAACACTCATAAGTGCAAGTGAGGATCTTCGGTAGGCATTCCACTGAATTAGTCCACTGTTTGAAGAATCTGGAACATGACTGGCTTTAGCTCGAACTGTTGTGCCTCAATTTTGGGTCTCCTAATACCCGAATTAAGACCATGAAACACTGGCACGGCATTCTATCTTAGAGCTCTATTCCTATCGTTAACAATAAGGATAGGATTTTGAGCAGGGTTTCCTCCATTTCCTTGATTCAGATTTTTGAAATTCATCCATTTGGTCCTTCTCTAACTTGCTTGTCTTTTTCGCTGTCAAAAAGTTCTTTCAATCTCAGGGTCTACAGGAAGTAAATTGATAATTCATTTCATACTTATAAACACCTAAAATAAACACAAAAAAATTAATTAATTTAAAATTGAACAAGAAAATAAACGAAAATGCAAAATTAACAAATTCACAAACAATGACTTTTTAAAATAGTCCCTGGCAACATCACCAAAAATTTGGAACGACAAAAATGTGTAAGTGTACACAATCGCAACAAGTAATAAAATGACAAGTAAGTGTTTGAGTTATTGTACCCACAAGGACTGTGAAAAGGATTATTTATGAATGCAATTAAAAACACTTTGGTGAAGAAAAAAATTTTGATTTGAGGTGGTGATTAAAAACTAAGATTTTTAACCAAGTAAAATAATTAAAAAGAAAATAAAAGTTCCAATGCACGATCTCAAAAGATGATTTTAATCACTATGACATAAGATTAATTACATTTATTAACTTAGAACTATTAAACTCATGTTTATGTTGTTACGAATAAATTCACGGCAACTTGGTAATTTGCTAACTTATGAACATACTTACCTACCAAAATCCATTTATCTTTTGACTATATCTCTATGTCAATTCAACTGATTAAAAAAATTTTAATAAACAAATGTGTTAATTCATATACATACTTATAAAATTAAAATAATCTCTTGTACATATCTCTATGCCAATTCAAACAATTAATTCAATCTCGTAAGAACATAAAAGATTATGTGAGGTAATAATGTATTTCTACCTTGAAACAGTTTAATCACAATAATCTAGCAAATTATGCAAGGCTAATGTATCATTAGATACTATTTCTAATTTAACCCTCAGCTACCTTAGATGATTAAACACTGATTAAGTATCGTGTCAATTAATTACAATTTCAATCTGTTTAAATAATTAATTCATTAATTACCTTACAATTATAATGTAAGAATAACTTAGTCATGGTTTTACTTAATTAAACATCTTACTGAGGCCTATAACAACACAAACACAATTTTAATAAATTAAGTAGATGAAATGCAATCAATCTAACACGAATTAAATTTAAGCCATATTAACTAAATTAAACATATCAACATCACAAATATTCTTAGACATGTTCATCATAACAACAATAAAATTAGAAAGATAGGGAACTAGAATTAAATCCGGTGTTTTCTCCGTGGCTTGACTAGTTTGCTCCACTCCTCCTTCTCTACTTGTTCTTGTCGAACCGAGGCTTTTATGAACACTTGAATGCTTCTCCAAATGGTGGTTGATTGACTCTTTTTCAAGAGGTGAAATCGGCAAGGGAACAGGGGAAGATAGTGAATAACAATGGAAGGGATGAAGAGAGAAAAATGAGAGAGAAGTGAAGAGATGAGAAGAGTTGAGATGTGTTTGAAGTGAGCAGTTAAGGGGGTATTTATAGGTTGAGAAGGCCGCTAAAAATGGCCAAAATCAGTAGCCAAAGACTCCCCCATGGTTGGCAACACATGTGGCATGTTTGCAGATTTCAAACATGCTATTTTAAGGTAGGGGCAAACTAGAAAGATATAAATAGTGGAGGAGTTTGAATGCAATTTGAAGGAGAATTCAAGGGCCATTTTGCAAGCCAAATAATCAGCCAAGTGAGCTGATTGGGTCAGCATGTGGGACAGTTTTGGGCTGCCCAGTGCTTTGTTAGATCAATTTTCTCGGTTCATCTCAACTTGGCCCCTTTTCATAATTAATTAACAACAATTTATTTAACCCAAATTAAATTGGATTAAAATTAAAATTAATTATATTATGAATTAATACACATAATTTGGACTGTCTTATGCTGAAAAAAATTAATTCACCTTGATGATTCAAAATTGCTTCTTGGTTTTGTGCTTCAAATAGTGTTTGCCGAGCTGTTTGTCACCCTTTTGTAAATCTTTCAAAAATAATTAAAATTAACTAAAAATTTGATATAAAATTAATTAAAATCCAACATGTACATAATATGGGTGAAATTTAATTATTTTATAAATATTTTTTACTTTTCGACACGAATTTTATCGAAACTGCATGAATTTCAGTTAAAAAAAGTATGAAAAAGTCTGTATATTTTCATTTTTCCATATATTCAGCTCCTTAAACTCATTGGGTGCCATATAATATGATGTAATAGACACTATTGGACTACCAGGATACAACTCAATGGCGAACTTCACCTCATGGTCTTGTTGTAATCCATGTAACTCGTCAGGAAACACATTAAGAAAGTCTTGCATAGATCGCATCTCGCAAACCCCTTTCACCAAATCCTACAAACCCATCACAAAAGTGAGATAGGCTTCACAACCTTTACCCAACATCTTCTCTACCTTCAATCTGAGACTACATTAGACATAAATTGAGTTCAATCACCAAGCATAACCACTTCATTGCCTTCACTGCTTTGCAAAGTGACTTTTTAGCTCAAAGTCGATCTTCGCTTTGTGCTAAGTTAGCCAATCCATTTCCAAAATCACGTCGGACCCATCGAATGAAAACTCTATCAAGCTTGCATAGAAAACTTGACCTTGGGTTATTAGAGGACATCTATGATACACTCTATTGACCAATACACTATCCTCAAATAACAAGTAATAGTTGCTCCCTTCTTTATGGTTTCCACTAGTATGCCTAGTTTATTAACTAGTTCACTTAAAACATATGAATGTGTAGAACCAGAGTCAATCAGAGAAAACAAATGAATATTTAGTAGAGTGAAGGTGCCTGTAATAACATCGATGGTACCCTTACAGCATAAACTCGCATGAGGCCTACTACCTCTTCTTCTTAGGTCACAACAGCATGAGCTAAAGTCTGCTACCCAACTAGCCTTGTTTCACTACCTTTTCCTCTTTCTCGTCCATGAGTACCAACTCACAGTTGAGTGGGGATATTAGTTTGAGCTTGTGACCTCTCTTGCCTTTCTGGGTAATCTTTTATAAAGTGATCCTTAAAATCGCACTTGAAACAACCTCTAGTTATCTTTCTACATTCCTCAAGATATTTTGGTTCATAATGTTCGCAATAAGGCCAGCTCATAGACCTATATGAACCCTCCTTTCCATCTTAGTTATTGTTCCTTTGTCGCAAATGATTTGAACTGAAGATTCACTTAACATTTCTTTTAGAATTTTATGGCTCGTGATCCCTCTTAGACATTCACCTAGATACTTACTTCCCATCTTTAGTTTCAAGTTGTGAAGCCTTAATCTCCACGACAACTTTGGTTTTGTCCACCAGCTTGTCAAAGTTCATAGTATCATAAGTTACTACGTATAGTTGGATATCACGATGCAAACCAAATGGAACCTTTGACAATGATCCTTCTATTGCGAGACTATATTTGTTGCGTACTGACTCAATCACACAAAATTTTCCTCATACTCAGCCACAAATAGCTCGCCTTGTACTGGATTGATAAATTCAAGTTTACGAGCTTCCAAATATTGCTCATCCATTAAATTTTTAAAAGTTCCTAAGAAAAAATCCTATGTCAGCTAGTCCAAAACAGTTCCTTACTTCATGGTATTCCACCAACGATGTGCTTCACTGGTGAGTAAGGACACAATGCATCCCAATTTTTCTGGTGAGAACATGCCATTTGCTCAAGGTTTTTCTCCACTCCTCGAATACCACTAAATTCCCTTCCACCTAGAGCATGCAGATGCTCTAGTGGCAATCCATGGTTCATAGGCATAGTGTTGGCACTGGCAACTCACTGAAAAGCACCAATCATGTAACAACCCATTTTTAGTGAAATCAGAACAGTGGTTTTGGGACCACAAATCCAAAGTCAAAATAATTATTTTACTATTATTTTAATATTTAAAACATGATAATATGTTTGTGAGAAAGTTTCGTTAAGAAATTTTACTGTTTGATTAGTCAATTTGATAAAAAGGACTAAATCGCGTAAGTGCAAAAGTGATGTTCTAATAGCTAGAAGTATTAAATGGCTATGAAATTAAATAGTGGAGGTCCTTATGTTGTAATTATACCCTTATTAAGGTTAGTGGACATTTATGTACATGGTTTATATGGATTTTTAATGTTATACATTAAGGTTAAATAAGTAAATTAATAAATAAGTTAGTAAATAATAAAAGAACAAAGAAAACATTTTTATTTTCTCATCTTCCCCAACTTAATATTGAGAAATAAAACACCATTTGAGAACTTGGATGGTTCGGCCAAGCACTTCCTTGTATGTAAGTTCATTTTTGTCTTGTTTTTAATGATTTTCATCTTTTTGAGATCATTGCAACTGGGTCTAGCTAGCCCTAGACTAATTTGCAAAATTGTTAAAGGTTTAGGATGTTTCCATTAATGAATATATATGATCTTTAATGATTGATGATAGATTATGAATGTTTGGTGATAGTTATACAAGTTTTGTTAAGTGATTTTTAGTAAAAATGCAAATTAGGGATTAAATTGTGAAATATAAAAAGTTTATAGGTAAATTGTGAAATAAATGAAAAATATGGGCTAATATGTATACTAGGAAAATTTGACTAGCATGGGCTGGTATCAAATTGCATTAATTTGTGTTTTTATAAAATAAGGACTAAATTGTAAAAGTTGTGAACTACTTGGGGCAAAAGTGTAAATGTGCTTTAATAAGTGTTTTGGATTAAATTGAATAGAAATATTATTAAATAAGTTAAATTTGATTACATATAGATCAAGAAAAGCTAAATTCGGATCTAGATTTGGGGAAAAACAAAATACTCGACTAATCAACCTATTTCATCATTTTTGTGAACCAATGTAAGTTGGTATGATTAATAAGCTTAATGTTATATGTGTTTATATGCTTGAATATTATATTTGTGACATCATGACACTGCGAAATCTATTGAAAATGTATTGAGACAGTGAGAATTCCCGATTGAACCTGAGGAATTGATAGGATACTAGTGACATGTCATTAGGGGTTATTGTGATTATATGATCGGGGTGCTGGTCCTGTACGTCCTACCGGTGGCTGAATATATCAGCATGTGTTGTGGTCACTTGACAGCTTTTGTGAGCAGCACCGTGTAGCTACGTCTTGACTAACAGCTTGTGTGAGCAGGCCCGTTGATAGCTCGAAAGTGAGCGAATATGTGATATGAGATTGAGATAACATTCACTATGTATGTGGTACTTTTGTGCGAGATTCCCGAGTATCTGATATTATTCTGAATGGTTCAACTGGAAAAGATGATGGTACGGGAATATAAGCAATGATATGGATCAGTTCAGGTACTCGTGATAAGTATGGCAAGTAAGTTATAATTGATAAGTTTATATGAAACGTAAGTGAAAGTTGATGAATTTATACTTGATACATAGAATTATGGCAAAGGGAAAATTGTTGATTTGAATGTAATACTTATGTTACTTATGTTCTTTAAATGGTGAATGGATAGGAAAATTATACTTATTATTAATCATATGAGCTTACTAAGCTATAAAGCTTACTCTATTTATTTTTCCCTATTTTATAGTAATTTCAAAGATAGCTCGGATTCGAGGATCGTCGGAGACTTCATCACACTACCAAGCTATCGTTTTGGTACTTTTGAATTTATGTTTTTGGAATCTAAGGCATGTATAGGAACAATGGTCATTTTGTTATATAAGTTGATGATGAATTTAGCCGTTTGAATTGACTTATAAATGTCTATGGTTTGGTTGTGTATATATATGTGTGTGCATATGGCTTATGTTATGGATTGAGGTTGACTTTGTGATGCTTATTGATAGTAGGTATTGTGGTTGTCAAATGGTTGATATTTGAGAAGATATATGCTTGTAAACTTGAGCATAATGATGCATGTTTGGAAATGTTTACTTAGTTGAATTGTATATGTGAATTTATTATAATGTAATGGTCTCTTTTGTGACTTGTGTATATTGTGGATAATGGAGTTGATTTGGCATGAATTAAGCTTGATTTAGTTGGTTTTAATGCCTATATATATGCTATGTTTTGGTGCCATTTGGTTTGGTGTAGTTGCATTCAGATTTGAGTGGCAAAATGGCTTGGTAAATAGCCTATTTCTTTCCACACAAGCAGAGACACGGGCATGTGTGATACAAGGCCAGGTTACATGGTTGTCTGTCCATTGGTGTTGAATTAAAAATCAAGTCAGTATGTTCCACACAGCTTAGCACACGGGCGTGTGATTTGCCATGTGGCCTAAGTTAGTATACCTTACAGGTTTGGCACGGCCTGGTACACGGGCGTGTGTGGCCATTTTAGGGCACACGGGTTGGCCACACAGGCTTGTATGTTGTCCGTGTGACCCGAGTCAAAAAGTTACACATGGTGGGACACGGGTTGGACATGGCCATGTGATCCTATTTCGAATATCCACATGAAATGTGACAAAGGCATGTCTTTGGTCATGTGTCCACACAGGCATGTGTCCTCTATATTTTGCAAAAATTTTCTAAGTGTGAAAAGTTTCTAAAGTTATCTGTTTAGTCCTGAACCACCCCAAATGCATGTTTTGGGCTTCGTAGGCTCGTATTAGGGACGATATGAATGATTTTGATTGATGATTAATTGAATTTGAGAAATGTATGTGAAATGTATGATTATTGTACTGTAAGTCCAGTAATGCTCTATAACCCTATTCTGGCGTTGAATACGGGTGAGGGGTGTTACATTTATTGGTTTCAAAGCTATGGTTTAGTCGATTCTCGGACTAATGTACCATATGTAAAAGTCTAGCTATACATGCCATATATAAATTGTGATAGTGTGATATCTTCTGACAGTTTAAATCGTGTTTTCGTATAGTAAATGGATCCTAATTGAGTTGTTGCTGATGATGTAGAAAGCAATGCGCCTGCCTCCATTCACGGAGTAGCACAATCTGAGTCTAGACTCGTATCGGGTAGCCAGGGAGAGGAGAGGCTAAAAAATCCTTCTTTTAGATGATGAACAAGAAGTTTATGGTGTCAGTTCAAACAAATCCAGCTGCAAAACAACCTCCACCCCACCTAATCCCCAATTAGTTCTCGTATTTCCTAAAGGTGTGGAATTTCTATGATTGAATAAGCCGCCAGTTGATAAGATTCAAAAATAATGAGATGAAGAATTTAGAGCTAATGTGGATGACAATTCTGAGATAGCCGAGTTTTGGCTTGAAAACACTATCAGAGTATTTGATGAACTTTCTTGCATACCGACAGAGTGTTTAAAATGTGTCGTATCACTTCTGAGGGACATTGTGTATCAATGGTGGAACACTTTGGTGTCGGTGGTACCGAGAGAAAGAGTTACCTAGGATTTCTTTCAAGCTGAGTTCAAAATGAAATACATCAGTCAATGATTCATTGATAAAAAATGCATAGAGTTTCTAGAGTTGAACCAGAGCCGTATGTTTGTGATAGAGTATGAGTGAGAGTTCGTGAGACTCAATAAATATGCTAGGGAATGTGTTTCAACTGAGGCCATTATGTGCAAGAGATTTGAAGATGGGTTGAACATGGATATCAGATTGCTAGTCGGGATTCTCAAGTTGAAAGAATTTGTGGTGCTAGTTGACAGAGCCTGTAAAGCCGAAAAACTTGGCAAAGAAAAGAGAAAGGCTGATTTCGAGGCTAGAGATTCAAGAAAGAGATTAATGAGCAAACCATATCAATCCTTGTCAAAGAAATCATGAGCCTTGTATAAATTCTAATAGAGATCATTGAAAGAAACACTCGAGTTCCAAAGCCCAAGCTACATCAATAGCGAGCATTGGTAATGCTAGATTTAATAGACTTGAATGTCAGCGATGCAGAAGATGACATCCTGGTGAATGTAGAATAAATGACCGGGCTTGTTTCAAATGTGGCTCGCAAGATCACTTTATCCGGGATTGTCTTTAGTTAAATGAGAAAGATAAATCTCAGAATGCATGATCAAGCAATACAACTTCTAGAGGGAGACCAACCCAAAACACTGGAAGTATGAGTGGTAATCACGGTACTATGGGAATTCTATAGTGGCATCAGAGCCTAGAGCACCTGATAAAACTTACACAATTTGCGCTCACGAAGATGCATCATCACCTGTTGTTATCACTGGTACAGTTTCTCTTTATGACACTAATGTAATTGCATTGATTGATTCTAGATCGATTCATTCATATATTTGTATGAATTTGGTGTCTAGTAAGAGTTTATCAGTTGAGTCTACTGAGTTTGTGGTTCAAGTATCGAACCCCTTAGGCAAATATGTTTTAGTTGATAAAGTTTGCAAGAACGATCCTTTAATGACTCGGGGTTACTATTTTCTGGAAAATTTGATGCTTTTACCGTTTGATGAGTTTGATGTAATTCTGGGTATGGATTGGTTGACGCTACATGATGTCATTGTGAATTGTAGATGAAAGACAATTGAATAGAAATGTCAGAATAGTGAAATCATTCGAATTGAATCAAATGAGTCGAGTAAATTACCTGTTGTGATTTCGTCTATGTCAGCTCAGGGATGTGTAAGAAAAGGTTGCAAAGTTTATCTTGCTTATGTTTTAGATACAAAAGTGTCTAAATCAAAAATTGAGTCAGTGCCAATTGTCTGTGAGTATCCGGGTGTGTTTCTAGAAGAGTTACGGGGGTTGCCACCGATCAGAGAGGTCAAATTTGCTATTGAATTCGTATCGGGAACATCACCAATATCGATAGCTCCATATAGAATGGCTCCGACAGAGTTGAAAGAGTTAAAAGCTTAGCTGCAAGAGTTAACAGATAGAGGCTTTGTGTGACCTAGTTTTTCGTCCTGGAGTGCGCCAGTGTTGTTTGTAAAGAAGAAAGACGGATCAACGAGAATGTGTATTGATTATAGCTTAACAAGGTTACAATGAAGAACAAATATCATTTACCGAGAATTGATGATTTGTTTGATTTGTAACACCTGTCACCTGTATTCAATACTGAAATAGGGTTACAGAGCATTATCAGACTTATAACACATATAACCATACTTTTCTCATACATTCAATCAATTCATACAGTCATCATTCATTCTCAATCAATTTGTCCCTTATAATAGCCTACAATGCCTTAAACATATTTTAGAAATAGTTCGGGACAAAACTGATAATTCAGAACAAGTTGGGGAAACTTAGAAAATTTTTCTTAAAAATTAGGACACACGCCCGTGTGGGTAGGCCGTGTGTCTCACACGATTACCAGACACGTCCGTGTCACAAGCCATGTGAAAATACGGGGTACATACTGACTTAGGTCACTCGGCCAACCACACGCCCATGTGTCTAGCCCTTGCGCCCTTCAAAGTGGCCACACATGCCAGTATGCCAATCCGTGTGCTAGGCCATGCCAAAACTATAGGGTATACTGACTTATACAACAAGGCCAATTCACACGCCCGTGTGCTAGGTCGTGTACCAATTTGGGGGGTATACTAACTTGTACCACACGGCCAGTCACTGGCCCATGTGTGAGGAGCATACTGACTTCATTTTAATTTCAACAAAAGGGGACACATAGCAGTGTAACATGACTATGTGTCACACACAGCTGAGGCACACGCCCGTGTCTCTACATGTGTGGACAAAAATAGGCTATCTGCAAAGCCATTTTTTTACCACCCTATTTTTACATACCTGCACAAACATAATTTCCAACATTTATAACCCAATAAGCAGCCAATCTACAACATTTCATACACATTTTATACCAATTCAACATAGTATTCAAATACCTAATTAAAATCATGCATTTTCCATTCATATGCTTATCACATATCAAGATAACATTGCATATTTCTATTCCATCTACTACTTGCCATAACATTCCATAGTTGAATACTTTTGCACAATCAAACATGATACCAAGTTAAGCCAAATCACATGGCTTTAACATATACCACAACATGTACCAAAATCACCATCTTAAGTAACTATAACTATCATCTTAATAACTAGCCTATACATGCTATATTTACATATACCCATAAGTTCAAAGGTACCAATCAAAAGCTAGATAGTGTGATGCGTAACTCTGACTTTATCTTAATCGAGTGAGCTATTGAACCTCTACAAAACAAGGAAAAGAAACAAAATAAGCTTTATAGCTTAGCAAGCCGGTATAATTCAAAATTTAACTTACCATTTATACATAATCAAATAATTAAACAAAGTATATCAAATTCACTTGCCAAATGCCTATACACAAGCATTCATCAAAATGTTAGTCTCATAAGTACATACAATCAACCTTTATCTCAATTTCATACATCAATGTATTATATCATACCAATTTTAAGTAACTTGTATAACATAGGTAACAATTTATTCTTATTCATATAATCGACAATTCATTTATATAACTAGTAATTCATCTGTATAACCATTATCAGATTTATTCCTATTGAACCTAATAGAATATCAATAGATAAATAGGTGATACACACTAAGTGTATTAATCAGTAACCAGTCAATTCATCACCGTATTCGCTCTTTCGAGCTATGATTGGTAAGCTCCTCATGAACTCATGGACAGTAAGCTCTATTGAGCTAAAACAGTAAGCTCTGACGAGTAGAGAATAGTAAGCTCTTACGAGCTGATATATCGGTAAGCTCATACAAGCTACGGTGAGTTTCACAACACATGCAGGATCTCGACCTAAACAGTAACCCTAGTGACATGTCACTCGTATCCTACGAGTTCATACGGTTCAAACAGGGCTCAGTAACCATCAAACTATATCAATAAGGCATTCAAAATTTGAATATATTATTTACTCAATTACATACATTCATTTCAAATAATTACAAGTGTTCAAAAGTTTGATTCTAATTATACGAACTTACCTCGTATCACTCGGATAACAAATATCGGCTAATCGTCAACCTTTCCTTTTATCTGATCTAGATTCAATCATTGCTTATCTTGATCAATTTAATCTTGCAAGTTTCGAACCCTAAAACCACTTCTATGGCCTCTTCTTCTTTGTATTTTCGGCTAAAAGAGAAAGATGGACAACAATTTCATTTTGTTTTTATTTAATTAACCTATAATAACCAAATTACAAAAATAACCTTATTAATATAATTTAAAAATCACTTAATGCTTGTCCATCTTTGTCCACTCACAAAATTAATGGTATAATTTCCATTTAAGGCCACCATAATTAAAAGCTAAAGGTATTTGACACCTTTAACTAATAGAACATGCATTTTACATTTTACGCGATTTAGTTCTTTTTACCGAATTAAGCATTCAAAAAGTAAAATTAATTTATGAAACTTTCACACAATATTTATTTAATAAAATAATAAAATAAATATTTTGACTTTGGATTTTTGGTTCCGAAACCACTATTCTGTTTTGAATAAAAACAGGCTGTTACATGACCAATTGAAAGGGGCAACACTGTTCTCGAAGATTGATTTGCGGTCTAGTTACTATCAGTTGCGAGTGAAAGATTCGGATGTACCAAAAACTACATTCAGAACGAGTTATGGGCATTATGAATTTCTTGTTATGCCTTTCAGATTAACTAATGCTCCTGCAGTTTTAATGGATTTGATGAATCAAATCTTTAGACCGTATTTAGACAGATTTGTGGTTGTATTCATTGACGACATTCTGATTTATTCACGAGATGAGTCTGAGCATGTCGAGCATTTGAGAATTATGTTACAAACCTTGAGAGATAAGCAATTGTTCGCTAAATTCAGTAAATATGAGTTTTGGCTCCGAGAAGTCAGATTTTGGGGACATATTGTTTTAACGGAAGTTATACGAGTTGATCCGGGCAAGATTTCAGCAGTTGTTGATTGGAAACTACTGAGAAGTGTATCCAAAATTAGAAGCTTTCTGGGATTAGCTAGCTAATATCGATGTTTTGTTAAAGGGCTCTCGATGATTGCTACAGCTATGACTAGATTGTTACAAAAAGATATGAAGTTCAAGTGGTCTGAAAAATGTCAGCAGAGTTGTGAACAGTTGAAAGAATTGTTAACTGAAGCACCAGTGTTGGTTTAACCTAAGTCGAGTAAAGATTTTGTGATTTTTAGCGACACATCATTGAACGGTTTGGGTTGCATTTTGATGCAAGAAGGAAAAGTGATAGCTTCTGCCTCTAGACAGTTAAAGCCACGTGAAAAGAATTATCTGACGCACGATTTAGAGTTGGCCACTATTATTTTTGCATTGAAAATTTGGCGACATCATTTGTACGGTGAAAAGTGCCACATCTTTACCGATCACAATAGTTTGAAATACATAATGACTCAGAAATATTTGAATTTGAGACAACAAAGATGGCTCGAACTATTGAAAGACTATGAGTTAGTGATTGATTATCATACGAGGAAAGTGAATGTAGTCGTAGATGTTTTGAGTAGAAAATTATTATTTATTTTGCGAGCGATGAATACTCAGCTAAGCTTGTCCGATGATGGTTTTATACTAGCATATTTGAAAGCTAAACCGGTTTTTCTTCAACAAATTTGTGAAGCTAAGAATTGTGATACCGAGTTACAAGATAAAAGAGTGCAATGTGAGTCAATTAGTGATCCAGACTATCAGATCGAATCTGATGATTGTTTAATTTTTCGAGGTAGAATTTCATACCAAATAATTTTGAACTTATTCAGAAAATTTTACACAAAACACACAATGGTTGTTTATCTGTTCACCCGGGAAGTACTAAAATATATAAAGATCTGAAACAGTTGTATTGGTGGTCAGGCATGAAACGTGACATTTCAGAGTTTGTGTCGAGATGTTTAGTTTGTCAACAAGTAAAAGCTGAGCGTCAAGTACCTTCGAGATTACTACAACTTGTAATAATACCTGAGTGGAAATGGGATAGAGTTACGATGGATTTCATATCATGTTTTCCCCTGTCTCTAAATAAGAAAAATGCTATTTGGGTTGTTGTTGATCGACTAACGAAATCAGCACATTTCATTTTGGTACGTACATATTATTCACTTGATAAATTAGCTGAATTGTACATTTCTAAAATCATTAGATTGCGCAGGGTGCCAATGTCTATTATTTCGGATAGAGATCCAAGGTTTACGTTGCGATTTTGGAAGAAATTGCAAGAAGCTCTGGGTATGAGATTAAACTTTAGTACTGCATTGTATCCGTAAACCGACAGTCAATTTGAGAGAGTAATTTAGATTCTTGAAGATATGCTTCGTTGTTGTATTTTGGAATTTGAAGACAATTGAGAGAAATATTTTCCATTGGTTGAATTCGTGTAAAACAACAACTTTCAATCGAGCATAAAAATGGCACTGTATGAAGCTTTGTATGGTCACAAATGTCGAACTCCATTGTATTGGATCGAACATAGTGAGAAAAAGATTCATGGGGTTGATTTGATTAGATAGACTGAAGAAAAAGTGAAAGTAATTTGTGACAGTTTGAAAGCAACTTTAGATCGATAGAAATCGTATGTGGATTTGAAATGCAAAGACATTGAATTTTAGATTGGTGACAAAGTATTTCTAAAAGTATCTCCATGGGAGAAAATTCTTAGATTTGGTCGTAAAGTTAAACTGAGTCCGCGATTCATCGGGCCGTATAAAATCATAGAAAGAATAAGGCCACTAGCATATCGACTAGCTCTACCGTGTGAGTTAGAAAATATCCATAATGTGTTTCATGTTTCGATGTTATGTCAATATAGATCAGATTCGTCACATGTAATTTCACCGACAGAGATTGAAATTCAACCTGATATGACATATAATGAAGAACCGATCAGAATTTTAGCTCATGAGGTTAAAGAGTTGAGAAATAAAAGCATAGGTTTAGTGAAAGTAATTTGGCAACGGAACGGTATCGAAGAAGACACGTGGGAGCCCAAGGAAGCGATGAGAAAACAGTACCCTAACCTCTTTTCTGGTAAGATTTTCAAGGACGAAAATTCCTAAGGGGGAAAAGTTGTAACATCCCTTTTTTGTCAAATTAGAACAGTGGTTTCAGGACCACAAATCCAAAGTCAAAATAATTATTTTATTATTATTTTAATATTTACAGCATGATAATATGTTTGTGTGAAAGTTTCATTCAGAAATTTTGTCGTTTGATTAGTCAATTTGATAAAAAGGACTAAATCGCATAAAGTGCAAAAGGGATGTTCTAATACTAGAAGTATTAAATGGCTATGAAATTAAATAGTGAAGGTCCTTATATTGTAATTATACCCTTATTAAGGTTAGTGGACATTTATGTACATGGTTTTTGTGGATTTTTAATGTTATACATTAAGGTTAAATAAGTAAATTAACAAATAAGATAGTAAATAATAAAAGAAACAAAGAAAAAATTTTTATTTTCTCATCTTCCCCAATCAATTATTGAGAAATAAAACACCATTGGAGAACTTTGAAGGTTTGACCAAGCACTTCATTGCATGTATGTTCATTTTCGTCCCGTTTTTAATGATTTCTATGTTTTTGAGATCGTTACAACTAGGTCTAGCTAGCCCAGGTACTAATTTTTAAAATTGTTAAAGGTTTAGGATCTTGCCATTGATGAATATGTATGAGTTTTAATTATTGATGATAGATTATGAATGTTTGGTGATAGCTATACAAGTTTTGTTAAGTGATTTTTAGTAAAAATGCAAATTAGGGATTAAATTGTGAAGTATGAAAAGTTTGTGGGTAAACTGTGGAATAAATGAAAAATATGGGCTAATATGTGTACTAGGAAAATTCGACTAGCATGGGTTGGTATCAAATTGCATTAATTTGTGTTTTTATGAAATACAGACTAAATTGTAAAAGTTGTAAAATAATTGGGGCAAAAGTGTAAATGTGCTTTCATGAGTGTTTTGGGTTAAATTGAATAGAAAGATTATTAAATAAGTTAAATTTCATTAAATATAGATCAAGAAAAGCGAAATTCAGATCTAGATCAGGGGTAAAACAAAGTACTCGACTAATCGACCTATTCCATCGTTTTTGTGAATCGAGGTAAGTTGGTATGATTAATAAGCTTAATGTTATATGTGTTTATATGATTGAATATTATATTTGTGATATTATGACACTTCAGAATCTATCATAATGTATTGAAATAGTGAGAATTCTCAATTGAACATTAGAAATATATAGGATACTAGTGACATGTCATTAGGGGTTATTGTAATTATATGATCCGGATGCTAGTCCTATACATCCTACTAGTGGCTAAGTATACCGGCATATGTTGCGATTACTTGACAGCTTGTGTGAGCAGCACCGTGTAGCTACGTCTTAACTGACAGCTTGTGTGAGCAGGCCCGTTGATAGCTCGAGAGTGAGCAAATATGTGATATGACATTGAGATAGCATTGGCTATGTATGTGGCACTTTGGTGTGAGATTCCCCAGTATCCGATATTATTCTGAAAGATTCTATAACATCTCATTTTTGGGTCAAATTAGAAAAGTGGTTTCGAAACCACAAATCTGAAGTAGAAATATTGATTTTATTATTGTTTTAAGGTCTACAGTATGATCAAATGATTGTGTTAAAACTTCGTTAAGAAATTTTATCGATAGAGTGTCCAATTTGACTAATAGGACTAAATTACAATAGGTGCAAAATATGTGTTCTAGAATCTAGAGGTGTTTAATTGTAATGAATTTTTAAATTGAAGGTCATTCAATGGTAATTAGACCATTATACTTTAAGTTGGACAAAAATGGACATGGTTAGATAAAATTACAAAGTTTTAAGTGAAGGGCATTTTGGTCATTTGGTAAATAAAGACAAAAATAACTAAAATAAAAGATGTTCATCTTCATCAAATTAGTCCCTTAGCCGAAATTCCAAGGGTCTCTATAGCTAGGATTTTTCCAAGCTTTCAAGCTCGATTGTAAGTTCGTTATTGCATCGTTTTCAATGATTTTTTTGTTTTTAAAGTTGTCTCAACCTAATCTAGCTATTTCAAGGACTAATTTGAAAGAAAATCAAAGTCTAAAATTTCACCCATGTTGAATATTTGTGTATTTTGATATCTAATGGTAGAAAATGTATGTTTGATGTTGGGTGAACAACATTTACCAAGTGATTTTTGATGAAAATGTCAAATAGGGACCTATTTGTAAAAGTTGTAAAACGTATGTAAAAATGTGAATAAATGAAAAATGTGGGCTGATATGAGTACTAGTAATATTCAACTAGGCTTGGGTAATGAAGAAATCGAATGAAATGCATTTTACGAGTCTAGGGACTAAAATGTAAAAAGTTTAAAAGTTAGGGGACAAAATGTAATTTTTTCCATAACGTGTTTTTGGGATTAAATTGAATAATGTGATGATTGAATGAGTTAAATGTGGTATTATAGATCAAGAAAGACGAGGTTTTGACCTAAACCGAGGAAAGAACAAAGTTGTGGACTAACTCGAACTATTAGCCATTTTGTATCGAGGTAAGTTCGTATGTAAAAAATAAGCTTTATAATAGTTGTATTTAAATGATTTAATATTGCATGAATTGTATATTTGATTATGTGAATGAGTATAACTCAACGAACGAGTTCGATGACGAATCGACAAGCAAGAAAACCTGTTTGAACCTTAGGAATAGGGTAGGATACAAGTGACATGTCACTAGGGTCATTATGTGTTATGTGATAATGTGGTCCAGATGCTGGTCATGTACATCCTACCGATGGCTACGTAACACCCCTTACCCGTATCCAACACCGGAACAGGGTTCGAGGTATCACCGGACTTAAACACAAACTAACATACAAAATCAAGACATAAATTTCCATCCAAATTTAAAACTTTTCATTTTTAATTATGTTGTCCCTAAAACGAACCTACAAGGCCCAAAAAATGCATTCGAGGTGGTTTGGGACTAAACCAAGAACTTTAGAAAATCCTACAACACTAAGAAAATTTTTCATCAAAATAGGGTCACACACCCGTGTAGCTGGAGACATGCCTGTGTAGGTTGACCGTGTGGTCACACATGCCCGTGTAGGTTGACCGTGTGGTCACACACGCCCGTGTCCCTAACCCGTGTAACTCTCTGTTTATGATGTCATGCACCAAAGGAAGTCACACAGCCAAGTCACACACCCATGTGCTAGGTCGAGTGGCGAATTTAATTTTCGTAATTTTTCATAAAATAGGTGCAGACTTCACATGCCCTAGACACACGCCCATGTCCCTAGGTCGTGTCCTTCACATAGCTAAGACACACGGCCATGTCTCTACCCGTGTGGACAAAATAAAGCTATTTACCAAACCATTTTCCCACCCTTACTTGCACCAACCTACACAACAACAAGCAACACCAAATCCAAGCATATACATACAACCGAATCAACCACAAACAAGATATCAATACATCATTTGCACATACTAACATCTATCATGCATAAACATCTCATACTTTCTTTTCTGTTCATGCCAATTTCATCTTCATGATAAGCTTCATCACATAAATATACTGATGACCAATAAAATTAATATTAGCCAACTTCCAATAGCCATATACAAAATGAATCATTAACCATTACAATGCCAACACATTTGGCTAAACCAATATGACACATAACAAAATAACCAAGTCCCTATACATGCCATACTCAAAATATTGAAACCAAGTATACCCCAAAGCAACCGTTTGATAGTGTGAATTGAGCTCCAATGACCCTCGATCCCCGAGCTAGCTTGGCGACACTATAAGGAATGGAAAGAAAAGGGGAGTAAGCTTTAAAGTTTAGTAAGTTTGCAAGTAAATCACAAGCATCATACATTAATCATAAAATTATTCAACATAAGTTAACATAAATATCATCATGTATCTTAGGCATAACTCACTCATTAGCATTCTGACCAAGAGTTCGTCACATACCAAAGTTCATACTCATGAGTTATACATACATACTTGTACCAACTCGTAACATAGTCACATAGTTTTTCATCTTTGACATACTCTTCGATTACCCATTGAACACTTGGAATACTATCGAATACATGAAAAGTCTTGAACGTAAGTGCCACATATGTAGCCAATGTTACCTCATATCTTATAACACATAGGGCTCGGACAGGAGCTAATCACGGGCCTGCTCACACAAGTTGTTAGTTAAGACGTAGCTACACGGGTTGCTCACACAAGCTGTCAGGTATCCGCAACACATGCCGAACTAACCAGCCACTGGTAGGACATACAAGACCAGCACCCAGATTCACATAGATTACATAACACATGGTTTCATAGTGACATGTCACTTGTATCCTAAACTATTCCTAAGGTTTAACCGGGATTTTCTCATCGTCGAAACCTCAGTGAATATTTCTATAGAAACAATCGTATAATTTATACAATATCAAGAATTATATATATGATATAACATTACATTATTTACACACAAACTTACCCCGGTACAAAATAGTAGGAAATGGACCTAATCGTCAATAACCTTGTTCTTTCCCCGTTCAAGGTACGAACTTCATTTTTCTTGGTCTATAATAGCAAATTTAACTTATTTAATTTTCACATTCTCAATACTGTCCCAAAAATCACATTATAGAAAAATTACAATCTTACCCCTAACTTTTTACATTTTTACAAATTAGTCCTTCGGCTCGTAAAATGAAATATATCATTTTCTTTGTTACCCAACCCTGGCTGAACTTAAATCATGCTCATAACAGTCCACATTTTTCATCAAATCACATTTCTACTACCCATTTTTACAACCTTTACAAATAAGTCATTTTTATGCATTTTCACTAAAAATCACTTAGTAAAAGTTGTTTATCACAACTTAAACATACAATATCTTCCATCAAACATCAATATACATGCATGTCACACATGGGTAAATTTTTAAACATGAACCCTACTTCAAAATAATGGTAGAAATAGATAGATTGAATGATAACGACTTTAAAAATATAAAGAGCATTAAAAACGGGGCTAGGATGCACGTACAATCAAGCTTGAAAGTTGAAGAAACCCTAGCTATGGTGTCCTTTAAATTTTTAGCCATGTTTGAAGAAATATGAGCAAATTTTGGCTTTATTTTCCCTTTTTATTCTTTTATTTACCAAATGACCAAAATGCCCTTAATGCATAACTTTGAAATTTTACCTATTCCTGTCCATTTTTATCCACTAACTTATTCAATGGTCTGATTACCAACTAAGAACCTCTAATTTAAAATCTCATAGCAATTGGACACCTTTAACAAGTAGAACTTAACTTTTTCACATTTTACAATTTAGTCCTTTTGACTAAGTTGAGAGCCCAAACGTCAAAAGTTTTGAACGAGATTTCCATAGTTGAGTTACATAAAACTATATACCATAAAAATATAATAAAATTGATTTTTTACGGTGGATTCGTGGTCCCAAAATCACTGCTCCGATTGGCCCCAAAATCGGGTTGTTACAGGCTGAGTATACCGGCATATGTTACGGATACTTGACAGCTTGTGTGAGCAGCACTGCATAGCTATGTCTTGACTGATAGCTTGTGTGAGGAGGCCTGTTGATAGCTCGAGAGCGAGCAACTATGTGATATGAGACTTGGGTAGCTTTAGCTACATATGTTGCACTTAGTGTGCAAATTTCCTGAGTATCCAACATTTTTATTTCGAGTGGTTCACGGGTATCAAAGATGAGAGTATGTGTAAGTTCATTTCGAGATGGTTCAGGTATGTGTGTAAAGCTCATGTTTACTAAATGCTTGAAATGATGAAAATGAGGTAAGTTTTGTGATGAAATGAATAATGATACTATGGTAAATTTACATTTAATTATGTTGTATTATTTAAATGTTATATGCATGGTAAGGTTGCTTATTTCTTGCATACAAGCTTACTAAACTATATAGCTTACTCTGTTTATTTTCTATGTTTTTATTGTGTCACCAAGCTAGCTCGGATCGGAGATCGTCGAAGATTCGAATCACACTATCAAACTTTCATTTTGGGTGTTGATGATCTTAGTATTTTGAAAGTATGACATGTATAGGGACTTGGTCATTTTGTTATATGTGTCATTATGATTGGCCCAAATGTATTGGCTTGTAATAGCTATTAGTTGATTTGGTACCTTGTCATGCTAATTCACTTATTTTTGCTAACATGGTTGAAAACCTAAGTAATATTCATATATATGCCAATGTCATTGGTGATATGGTCATGGTATGCTTGGTGAATGATGGAATCTGATTCATAGCATGAATGTGAAACGTTAGGAAATGTGATTTATTGATGAGATGATAAGATTGTGCACAATTAGGTGTCTTGAAAGTAGTAAATTGAGGCTTAATGAATGTGAAGTTTGCATGATTGATTTAGGGCATAATAAATGTTGAGTATGATGGATGTTGCTATTGTATTGGCATGTGTTGGTCATAATTGTGGATGTTTTAGTTGCCTAAGTATGTCATTAATTGTGCTATTGAGTTGGTGTAAGTGTAGGTGTAAATGAGGGTGGCAAATGGCTTGTTAAATAGCCTTTATTTGTCCACATGGGTAGACACACGGGAGTGTGTCTAGGCTGTGTGTGACATACGGTCTGTCCCATGGCCATGTGTTTTGGTCGTGTGTCCCCTGCACCTTAATTTTGAGAAACAGAATGCTCAGAATTGAGCATATGAGCAGAGACACGGGCATGTGTCTTAGCCGTATGGATGACACGGCCTCGAACACGAGTGTGTGCCCTGGCCATGTGAAGTCTACACCTATTTTATGGAAATTAATTTTCCACACGGCCTAGCACACGGGTGTGTGACTTGGCCGTGTGACCTCAATTTGTTCGTGGGTTACAAGTCCGAGAGTTACACAAGGTCAGGACATGGGCGTGTGTAGTGACACAGGCTGACCACATGGGCTTGTTCCAAACCTCACGGGTGTGTGACCCCTGTTTATAGTAAATATTTTCTAAATTTTGTAAGAATTTCTAAAGTTCTCAATTTAGTCCCGGACCACTTCCAAAGCATGTTTTTGGCCTCGTAGGCTCGTATTAGGGACTTTATGGTTGAAAGTAAATGGTTTTAATTTGGACGCAAATCTATTACTCGAATTTTGTGAATACTTATGTTGTAAGTTCGGTAATGCCTCGTACCTCATTTTGGTGTAGAATATGGGTAAGGGGTGTTACAAGTTCAATAAGAAAAGATGATGGTATGAGAATATAAGCAATGATACGGATCAGTTCAGGTACTCGTGATAAGTTTGGCATGTAACTGATAATTGATAAGTTTATATGAAACGTAAGTAAAAGTTGATGAATTTATACTTGATACATAGAATTATGGAAAAATACAAATTGTTAATTTGAATGTAATACTTATGTTACTTATGTTCTTTAAATGGTGAATGAATATGCAAATTATACTTATTAATCATATGAGCTTATTAAGCTATAAAGCTTACTCTGTTTATTTTTCCATGTTTTATAGTGATTTCAAAGCTAGCTCGAATTCGGGGATCGTCGGAGACTTCATTACATTATCAAGCTATCATTTTCATACTTTTGAATTTATGTTTTTGGAATATATGGCATGTATAGGAACTTTGGTCATTTTGTTATATAAGTTGATGATGAATTTAGCTATTTGAATTGACTTGTAAATGTCTACGGTTTGGTTGTGTATATATATATTTGTGCATATGGCTTATGTTATGTGATTGAGGTTGACTTTGTGATGCTTATTGATAGTAGGTATTGTGGTTGTCAAATGGTTGATATTAGATAAGATATATGCTTGTGAACTTGAGTATAATGATGCATGTTTAGAAATGTTTACTTAGTTGAATTGTATATGTGAATTTGTTATAATGTAATGGTCCATTTTGTGACTTGTGTATATTGTGGATATTGGAGTTGATTTGGCATGAATTAAGCTTGATTTATTTGGTTTGAATGTCTATATATATGTTATGTTTTGGTGCCATTTGGTTTGGAGTAGCTGCATTCAAATTTGGGTGGCAAATGGCTTGGTAAATAGCCTATTTTTGTCCACACGAGCAGAGACACAGGTGTGTGTGTCAGCCATGTGTGATACACGGCCAGGTTACACGGCCATGTGTCCCCTGGTGTTGAATTAGAAATCAAGTTAGTATGCTCCACACGGCCTAGCACATGGGCGTGTCATTTGTCATGTGGCCTAAGTCAATATACCTAACAGGTTTGGCACGGCCTAGCACACGGCTTGGTACAAGGGCGTGTGTGGCCATTTTTAGGGCACACTGGTTGGCCACACGGGTGTGTGTGTTGGCCATGTGACCCAAGTCAGAGAGTTACACGGGGTCAGACACGGGCTAGGACACAGCTTGTGACACGAGCGTGTCTTTGGCCGTGTGAGACACACAGCCGGGTCCCCTGTATTTTGCAAAAAATTTCTAAATGTGTGAAAAGTTTTTAAAGTTATCGGTTTAGTCCCGAACCACCCCGAACGCATGTTTTGAGCCTCGTAGGCTCGTGTTAGGGATGATATGAATGCTTTTGATTGATGAATTTGAGAAATGTATGTGAAATGTATGATTATTGTGCTATAAGTCCAGTAATGCTTCGTAACCCTATTACGGGGTTGAATACGAGTGAGGGCTGTTACAAGTCATAGCTTGCTTGAAGAGCTACATACCATCTTCCTATTAGAAATACGGGTTTGGAAAATACAGCAGAAAATAAATTTAAGGAAAACTAGAGTTGTTAAATTTTTTTCTCAAACAAGATCTTGGTTGTGATATCTAAACTAATAAACAATTAATCAAAATTGTACCTTTTTTATTCTTATAGGATGAGTGCTTCAACTGAGTAGTCTTCTCCGCTATCCTCAAACTCACATCTGCCGAGTGTGGGCTCACTTCAAATTAGAAAAAAATTCCCAAAAATTACCAATGGAGTAATTTTCCAATTTCTCTAAGCTTTTGAGTCAAGTTGTGAATTAGAAAAGTATCTCTAGAAATTTTCTGGAATAATCTTTTTAGAGAATTTTAATTTTCTCTTTACAACTTTCTCTTGAATTCAAATATGTGTAAGTGATGACTCAAGGCTCTCTTTATATAGGGAGAGTTTAGAGAATTCAACTATGATAAACTTAATCAATTTAATATTAAATTAATATAATATTTACCAAGATAAGCATTAAATTTAATTTAAAAGATAATCACTATAATATTATATTAATGAAATACTATTAAGATAAGTATTAAATTAAATCTAATATTAAGATAATCACATTAATATTAAATTAATTAAATACTATTAAGATAAGTATTAAATTAAATTTAATATTAAACTATTAAAATAACATTATTTTTAGAATAGTTAATCTGAAATCAAATTCTCTAGTAGAGTCCTAGTAGGAGTGTAACTCTACCACTGCTCAATCACTAATAACCAACCGCTGCTATAACAACCCGTTTTTAGTGAAATTAGAATAGTGGTTTTGGGATAATAAATCTGAAGTTAAAAAATTTATTTTATTATTATTTTATGGTCTACAGCATGATAGTATTACCGTATAAAAATTTCATTAAGAAATTTTACTGTTTACATGCTTAATTTGATAAAAATGACTAAATCGCATAAACTACAAAAGTTGTCTTCTAATAGTTAAAGGTGTCTAATAGCTATATAACTTTAAAGTGGAGGTCCTTATATGGTAATTAGACCATTAAATGTGATAGTGGATGTACATGGCTTGACATTAGTGTAATTTTTAAAGTTAATTAAGGTTAATTTTGTAAATGAGTAATAAATGATAAAATAAATAAAACCAAATTTGCTATCATCTTTATCCATTTTTTTCAACAGTCTATTGAAGGAAGAAGGCCATTTTTTCTCTTTAGTGTTCGGCAAGCTTGTCTCCATCAATTAGGTATGTGTTTTGTCCCGTTTTTTATGATTTCTATGTTTCTGGGATTGTTGTAGTTTAATCTAGCTAGCCCGGGGACTAATTTGTTAAATTGTTAAAGTATTTGAGTTTTTTCATTGATGAACATGTTAGGGTTTTGAAGTTTAATGGTAGAAAATGAATAGTTGTTGTTAGATAAACAACTTTTGTAAAGGAATTTTTTATGAAATTATGAATTAAGGATTAAATTGAAAAATGTGATAAATTGTGTGGTAAAATTGTGAATTTGTGAAAAATGTGGGCTGTTATAAGCATGTATATAATTTGGCTATAATGGATTGTAATGAAATTGTGCAAATTTCCATTTTTATGAGATAAAGACTAAATTGCAAAGAATTTAAAGTATAAGGGCAAAATGATAATTTTTCCAAAAATGTGTGTTGTACTAAATCGAATGAGAATTATATTGAAATGAGTTAAATTCATTCGTATAGATCCTATCAGACCTCATACGGAGTTAGATTGAGGCAAAGAGAAAATATTAGATTAGTTGCCTTTGTATCTACGTACACTCATCGAGGTAAGTTCATGTAATTAAATTGTGTAATTATATGCTTAAATTGAATTAGATGTATGTTATTTGCATTATCATCATATATGAATATCGATCGCGTATTCGACGACGTACAACGATTACCGAGCCCTGTTTGAACCTTAGGAATTCGTAGGATAAAAATGACATGTCATTAGGGTTACCGATTTTAGCTCTTATGAGCTTATCGTTATTTAGCTCGGATGAGCTTACGGTTATTCAGCTCGGTGGAGCTTACCATTTATAACTCGTATGAGCATACATGTACATGCATTGACAGATTACAATTCAGTACACCTCGTGTGTACTACCCTCGTATCCAACGATATTCTAAACGGTTCAACAGGCATTGTTCTGTACAAGATTACATGAGTTCAATATGAACTACTATAGGTATTTACATGAGATATATGAAAATGTTTTGTTCATGATATATAGATACATGATGTGGAAATTATATGTACATGGAAGTTTGGTTATTGTTGAGCTCATACATGTTTCTTGATATTTATATGAATTGCATGACTAACATGGTTGATGATGATATGTGTTTAGGCTTTTGACCAAATTGAGTTTGGATATGCTTTGTATGCTTACCTTAATTGTGACTAAATGGTAAGTTAAATTCTATGTTATACGAACTTACTAAGCTTAAAAGCTTACTTTGTTTTATTTTCCATGTTTTTAGTGATTCAGAAGCTCGTTCAGGTTGGAAACTTGTCAGAGCTATATCACACTATCCATCGGCTCTTTCGATACTTTATGTTATTTAATTTCGGTTATAATGGCATGTATAAGTTATTTTGGTTAATGTTGACATATAAGTGTTTTGTTGAGATTTGCCACTTATTTGGCTTGTGTTTGGTAATTTTGAAGTGTATATATATGTGGCCTTGTAACACCACAAACCCGGCCTAGACGTTACGGTCGAATCCAGTGTGTCACATTACTTACCACTAACCAAGTTACCTAGTTTACTAAAGTTTAGGTGAGCTTTGCAAAAACCATTAATGAAGTTTTAAGAGAAATGTTCCGATTCACTAGTGTGAGTCCTATCCATTATCGATTGTTAAGGGTTTAGAAAAACATGATTTTTGTTGCACCTTAAAAAGTTTCGTTTTGAAGATGTTTGATTGTCGTGTCGGTTTGAAACAAGTAATTTTTGATAAACCCAGAGTTAACCAATTTCAAGGAATCAATTTAAGTGATGTGAATCTCAAGTCAAAAACGATTTAAGTAATTTAAAAACCCAAAATAAAAATAATAGAGCGGCCTTATTACAACTTTAACCAAAATAGAAATTATCAAAAATAAATGCGAAATTTAAAAGGAAGCTACTTGAAACTTCTTTAAAACCAGAAATTTAATCTTCGTGGCCACTCTGAAAACCACCCAGCTCCAAGTCCACCAACTAGGGCTCACCTTCAAGGATGGAAAAGAAAGGGGGTAAGTTTGGAAAACTCATTGTATATGGAAAACCCATCCAAAGCCCAAGTTAGCTCAAGCCCATTGGGCCTAAGCCCTATTCAGATAACTGCGGGTACTTGGTCGAAGCCCTTTTCAGAATACGATAAATTGGGCCTTAGCCCCTTTTCAGATAACAGTATGGCCCATAGGCCCATTCCAGAACAAAACAGACATATTCATGTATGCAAGCCCAACCCAGCCTATAACCAACCGCTACACCCCACCCGTACCAGCCCTCCACTCCATGTGGGGAATAGCTCAACCCACCCAGCCCTACACTCCACAGTTGCAGCATAGCTGCTCAGATATCAGTAAGTTAAGGCAAAGCCTCTAGTACGTGGTCAAGGCACTTTCAGTACTTCCTCCATCAATAACCCAGTCCCATGCATCAGATAATAATAACATGGCATGCAGTAAATAGTAACAGTCAAACATGCATTCAGGTCAACCTTAACCCTAGGGGTATATTAGTAATTTTGCTCCTAGGGGTAAAACTGTAAATTTTCCACCTATACAGGTATTTTAGTACTTTTATCAGTTTTAAGGGTTCTCATGAATGTTACGGTCCTTACTAGCCCATTTGTCATCGTAGTAATTTATTTATCTCAATTTCACAATCTTAGCCATTGGGCCCTAAAACCCCTAACGGCCCTACAGTGTCCATTAGCCATTTGAGCCCATTTAACTCAAGTTTTATGACCAATTTACCAGTTTAAGCAGTTTTGATTCTACAGTCTAACAGAACATACTTATTGTCTATTTTATATATATATATTTTTATTATTTCTTTATTATTTACCCGTATGGGCCCGTAAGCCCATTGGGCCCAATTTTAGCCTATCGAGGCCCAATTACCGAAGTGCACGAAATTTCACACACGACTAACTTACCACTTTGCGATTTCAAATCTAATGATTTCTAAACGTCTTGTGAGCACTCGCACACTCACAAGCCCACGAAATGCTAGAATTTCGGCATTTCAGCTTTTGCCGAATTGAACTATGAGAGGGTGTTTGATACACATCTGTTTCGCGATGACTGCTACTGAGATCCCTTATGATGTCCTACAATTTATTACCACAATTCTTAGATTGCAACCCACAACAACCAATCCCAATATTCAGCAACCCATATTCAAACCATGCCCCTAAATCCTTTAGAATCTTACCTTTTTGCCGAAAACCGATGACTAGATCTAAGTCTAGTTGTTCCAAAGATCCAAACCTTCAATCAAACCTCTAGAAGACACTAATCACCAAAAGAAATCGTCGGTTAAAGACCCTTAAAGCCCTATGCCCAAATCGACAGCCTCCCTAGATTTTAGGGACTTTAGCTTTTCTAAATTGTAAAATAAGACTAGATCTGAGGTGATGAGCACTTACCACTTATTCCTCTTTGATTTCTATGCAGATCTGATGCAGATCTTGTGACAGCCCTAAATTGACCCTAGTCGGAAAGTGGTTTCGGGACCGCTAAACCGAGTCACCGAAGTATTTGAATATGATATTTATTGTCTAAAATATATGAATATGAATGTGTGAAAGTTTTAAGCATCGATTTAGTCGATTGCATGTGAATTTAACTAATAGGACTTATGTGTGGCACTTTTAAAAGGTGATAGGTTAATCTATAAGGACCTATTAGTACATGTTATGAAAATAATGGGCTTGCATGTCAAATTTCCACCTATGACAAGTAGTGGCCGGCCATGCTATGGGTTAAAATGTATTATAAACATTTTATGTTAGTGTTTTATGTTAGGAATAATAGAATAAAGAACATGGGTAATAAAATAATAGTGGTTAGTAGGAGAAGAAACAAAAAAATTAGCTAGGTTGCTCCCCATTGCCGTGACTTGAGGAAGGAAGAAGAAGAGGATTCTCTTGCTTCATGTTGGGTTGGTTGATGTTTAGGAAGAGGTATGTTAATGCTCTTTCATTGAAAATCTTTGTATATTTGGAGTGGTCATCAAGTATAGAAGCTAGCTCATGGCAAATGTTTTTGTAAATTTATGAAGATGACATTCGGTCATGGAAGTTTGTATTTCTTTGATGTTGTTTTTGATGCTTAGGTTATTGAGGGTTGATTACAGATGAGTTGAGCTTGGTAAAATTGAAAATTTGTGGCTTAATTGCTAAATGACAATCGGCTATGTTGAAAAGCTAAATCAGTGTTAAATTGTAAGTATTTAATTGAGTGTTCGAATATGAATTTAAGAAGAATGATACATTCGACTATGCTTTGATGTGCTTGGATTGTTGTTCATTGAGTAACTGATTGAGGAATGGTTAGAAGAATTTGAATGTTAAACTAGTTGATTTGTTTATAATGTCCGATTATGATCAATTATAGAGATGTGAATAAAATTTTGTTTGATGATATATATATGTATTCGGCAATGGGATAAAATGTGTATTAAGGTAAGTTTCATGGTGATTATGCTTGTGATGTTGGGTTAATATTCGACTTTGAGTAATGTGGGGTAAGGTGATTAATCGGCTATGAAATTAGCTAAATTGAATAGGTATGTTTAACGATATGCTTAGTGTAATGTATAATCTTATAACTCGGTTTGGTATTGAGGTAAAGGTTAGATGTATGATTGGATTTTGGTACGTGTTAAATTGGTTAATCAAAGATTTAATATGACGAAATGTTAATGAATAACATAATTGGTTTGCACCTTAAATAGTTGAAATAAAGCTTGCCAATTATGATTAAATGTTTAAATTGTAATGGTCATATATAGGTATATATATATGCCTTATGTATGTACCATGTACACATAAGGACATTCGGCAATATGATTAAATTCATGTATAAGGAAGAAAGATAAATTAAGTGACTCTTTGCTTGTGAATGTGAATTAGATATAAATTAAATAAGCATGAAATCGAGTCATGGAATGTTTTATTAAATATGATACATATTGAAATCTATTGTTTTAGATATAGATTAAATGATGTGCGATTGCCCAATGTGATAGTTAAGTGAATAATATTAGTTAATTACTTAAGCAAATCTATTGTTTTACTTAAGCTTAAGAGCAAAGAGGATCAAAGTCGGATAGGGGAAAAGAGAAAGTAAACGAATAGCGTGGATATCTAGTCGTCGACCACTTCCGAGGTAAGTTTTAAGTGATTAAACGTTGAGTAAATTCAATCATAATAGGACATAATGAGTTGATTTAATAAGATATGATGTGGCCATGATATGTTTTAAACTCAAATGGTAAGTTCATAAGTGTTTGGACTTGGAAATTTAAGAGCAAATTGTAATAATTTGCTTAGGACAGCAGCAGTAACGTGATTTTAGAAAATCACCATAAATTGTTGGTGTGGAATTATAGGCTGAATAGAATATGTAATCAAAGGTTAATTAGTCTAGTTTCTTATAAAAGGAACCGAGTGAGCAAAGAAATTTCCTATAAAGAGATATTTAAAGTTGTGTGAGACGGTGTCAGAATGACTCCGAAATCCCCTGCTCTGTTTTTAGAAAATCATTATAATTTGTACAAAAATGTTTATAAGATGAAATTTATATGCTTAGACTCCTTAATGAGTCTAGTTTCAAATTAAATCAAATAGAACACATTTTGAATTCGGTACAACGAGAAATTTGATTCGTAGTGAAGAGTGGTCAGATTAGTCAAACAGTGAAACAGGGGAAACTTTAAGAAAAATCTGGTATTGATTGGCCAAACCTAAAATTCTGAAAATTTTATGGATGGAAGATATATGAGTCTATATTCAGGGAAAATTAACAGCAATTGATTTGGAGTTTTGTAGCTACAGTTATAAATAATTTGGTGACTATTGTTCAGGAAAACAGCTTGTAGTGAATATGTGATTTTGTTGTAAACATTGATGAAACTATTTGAGTTGCTTATAAGCCATTGCTGAAATTGATGTACAAGATAAATATATATGTGTGGTAAAGCCGAATGGCTAATGTGAAATATGTATGAGATATATATATGTAGTAAAGCTGAATGGCTAATGTGAAATATGTTTGAGATATATATATGTGGTAAAGCCATGGCTAATGTGAAATATGTATGAGATATGTATATGTGGTAAAGCCGAATGGCTAATGTGAAATATGTATGAGACATGTATATGTGGTAAAGCCGAATGGCTAATGTGAAATATGTATGAGATATATGTATATGTGGTAAAGCCGAATGGCTAATGTGAAATATGTATGAGACATGTATATGTGGTAAAGCCTAATGGCTAATGTGAAATATGTATGAGATATATATATGTGGTAAAGCCGAATGGCTAATGTGAAATATGTATGAGATATATATATGTGGTAAAGCCGAATGGCTAATGTGAAATATGTATGAGATATATATGTGGTAAAGCCGAATGGCTAATATGAAATATGTATGAGATATATATGTGGTAAAGCCGAATGGCTAATGTGAAATATGTATGAGATATGTATATGTGGTAAAGCCGAATGGCTAATATGAAATATGTATGAGATATGTATATGTGGTAAAGCCGAATGGCTAATATGGAATATGTATGAGATATATATATGTGGTAAATCCGAATGGCTAATGTGAAATATGTATGAGAGATGTATATTTGGTAAAGCCGAATGGCTAATGAGCAATATGTAGGAGATGTGTGTATATTGTGGCCGAATGACCCAATGTGAAAGGTGTGTATTATTAGATATTTGATGAGGTAAATGAATTACAAATATGACAGTCGATGTGAATGTTGTAACATGTGATTAAATGTACATGAAACTTGGAAATATATTCCGGGTAAGACCCGATAACTACGTGTGGGGATTATACGAGCTAAAGGTCTCGCTGAAGATCTGAGTAAAGCGTAAGACTATATGACTTCACAATAACAATTGTTAATAAATACGTCCAATGCGTTAAGTTGGACAGGTATGTATTCTGAGCTTATATTTAAGTTTGATTTGAATTAAATCATGATTGTAAAGTGGAAAGCAAATATGAAAATGCCATATGAATATGTGGGTATACAGTTATGGAGAAATATTATAGGACATTGGGAGATATACAATTTGACTTGACCGATGAGGGTAACTATAGATATGAAATGAAATGATATATATATGAATCAAATAAACAAATTGGTTATATTTGAGTTCAAGAGTTTTTCTTTTAAATTGCTTAAGACTTACTAAGCTTATAAAAGCTTACTCTGTTGTTATGTTTCTCTGTTTTATAGATTGTTGAATTTGGCCTTTTGCTCGGGGATCGTCAGCAACTTGTCACACTATCACTATCCAATGCTTGGTACTGCTATGTTTTGGATTATCTTATGGCATGTATAGAATAGACTAGTGGCGGAAGAATATTTTGGTTAATGTATATAAGCCATGCGAAAATGGCATCTTTTGAATGTTTACTTAGAGAAGTTTAAATTTTACCCCTGGTTGTACTTAGTACTTATTTAAATGAATGATCTTTATTTCAGGAAAAAGTGTAAAATTTTACTGTTCTGACATGATTTACAAGTCCGGTAATGCCCTTTACCTATTCCGGCGACGGTTACGGGATAGGGGTGTGACATTTTATTGGTATCAGAGCTATGATTTAGTCGATTCTAGGACTAACGTAGCACGCGTGAGTCTATTTATACATGCCATAAAGTGATAAAATGATAGTGTGATGATTTTTGACTATTAAAATGTGTTTGTGGTATTGTAATGAATCTTGATCCCGTTCGAGCTGTAGCAAGCTTCTGACTATGAGAATTTGTGATATAACTTCACTTGGATATGCTTAAAATTATTAAGTTGATCAGGTACGTATCATGTACTCGTATTTGAATTTTGATTTGGATTGAATTATAAGGGTATAAGTGATGCAATTTTGAAGGAGTGTTACGACTATAAATGTGATCATTGTATGTGGCTATGGAACTGAAAGTTGAATGGTCGATAAGCATGTTGTGTTTGTATTCAAGTAATGTAAATGATATACTAATGTGTATTGTTATATATGTATATGTACATGAGAATTGAGAGTTATATATCCGGGCTAAGTCCCAAAGAGCATTCGTGCTAGTGATATATCCGGGCTAAGTCCCGAAGAGCATTCGTGCTAGTGATATATCCGGGCTAAGTCCCGAAGAGCATTCGTGCTAGTGATATATACGGGCTAAGTCCTGAAGAGCATTCGTGCTGGAATTATAAGGCACTATGTGTGCAAGCTCTTCAACTGAGCACTATGTGTGCCAGATCAGTAGTTGAGGCACTATGTGTGCGAGTTCTTTAATCGAGCACTATGTGTGCGAAATCAGTCAGTGGGCACTGTGTATGCGAAGTGTGTTTCATGTATGACCTCGTGTGAGACGATGGCATTGATTTGTAATAGTAAGTAAGACTTGAAGAGAAAATTCGTTAAACGGACTAACACTGGTGAACTAATTAGAGTCGAAGATTTTACAACATTGTGCTAAATTGGTAATGAAATAAGTTCGAGACATTAAATTGACAAGGTATGTGATATATATATGCATTATAAATATGAGATTCTCGGTATATGCAGTTATATGTGCTATTGTGAATAAACATTATTTTGTTAATCATGTTCAAGAAATTATTTCGATTAAGTTTCAACATTTGAAAGTTGGTAAGAATTTTTGATGAATGGTGATAATTTTGGATATATGAGTTATGTGCTAAAATAAATCCCATGCCGGTATACTATATGAGGCTTTATGCCTAATCGATTGTATACGGGTATCGTTAACGGTGATTGAATGTGCTAAATGAATTCAATGTTCAGGTATGTGGAAGTTGATTTTCCATTGGAAATAGGTTAAGTTGAATAGTGAGATATGATGGAGTTAAAGGATAATTATTGGGATGTTTGAGTATGTGTGTACTTTCGGTCAGGTTACAGCTTATACATGAATGAAAATGTGGGTTACAAATATGTGGGTTGATGATGTGAATTATACATGTTAATATGTGATTAATATGTGTTTGAAATGCATTTGTGAATTAAATTAAGTGATTATTGCTTATGGAATCAAGAAAATGAGATATATGTGCATACTTGTAGAAATGTTTATGTATTTGTTTTAAGATAAGAAAATGATTTCATAGATCGATGCGAAAACAGTAATGAATTACAATTGCTATCGATGAGCTAATTTTATATGGATATAATTCAATAAGAGGACGTTATCCTAAACTATGCATCGGTAGAAATTTTCGGGGACGAAAATCCCTAAAGGGGGGAGAGTTGTGATAGCCCTAAATTGACCCTAGTCGAAAAGTGGTTTCGGGACCGCTAAACCGAGTCACCGAAGTATTTGAATATGATATTTATTGTCTAAAATATGTGAATATGAATGTGTGAAAGTTTTAAGCTTCGATTTAGTCGATTGCATGTGAATTTAATTAATACGACTTATGTGTGGCACTTTTAAAAGGTGATAGGTTAATCTATAAGGACCTATTAGTGCATGTTATGAAAATAATGGGCTTGCATGTCAAATTTCCACCTATGACAAGTAGTGGCCGGCCATGCTATGGGTTAAAATGTATTATAAACATTTTATGTTAGTGTTTTATGTTAGGAATAATAGAATAAAGAACATGGGTAATAAAATAATAGTGGTTAGTAGGAGGAGAAACAAAAAAATTAGCTAGGTTGCTCCCCATTACCGTGACTTGAGGAAGGAAGAAGAAGAGGATTCTCTTGCTTCATGTTGGGTTGGTTGATGTTTAGGAAGAGGTATGTTAATGCTCTTTCATTGAAAATCTTTGTATATTTGGAGTGGTCATCAAGTATAGAAGCTAGCTCATGGCAGATGTTTTTGTAAATTTATGAAGATGACATTCGGTCATGGATGTTTGTATTTCTTTGATGTTGTTTTTGATGCTTAGGTGTATTGAGGGTTGATTATAGATGAGTTGAGCTTGGTAAAATTGAAAATTTGTGGCTTAATTGCTTAATGACAGTCGGCTATGTTGAAAAGCTAAATTAGTGCTAAATTGTAAGTATTTAATTGAGTGTTTGAATATGAATTTAAGAAGAATGATACATTCAACTATGCTTTGATGTGCTTGGATTGTTGTTCATTGAGTAACTGATTGAGGAATGGTTAGAAGAATTTGAATGTTAAACTAGTTGATTTGTTTATAATGTCCGATTATGATCAATTATAAAGATGTGAATAAAAATTTGTTTGATGATATATATATGTATTTGGCAATGGGATAAAATGTGTATTAAGGTAAGTTTCATGGTGATTATGCCTGTGATGTTGGGTTCATATTCGGCATTGAGTAATGTGGGGTAAGGTGATTAATCGGATATGAAATTAGCTAAATTGAATAGGTATGTTTAACGATATGCTTAGTGTAATGTATAATCTTATAACTCGTTTTGGTATTGAGATAAAGGTTAGATGTATGATTGGATTTTGGTATGTGTTAAATTGGTTAATCAAAGATTTAATATGACGAAATGTTAATGAATAACATAATTGGTTTGCACCTTAAATAGTTGAAATAAAGCTTGCCGATTATGATTAAATGTTTAAATTGTAATGGTCATATATAGGTATATATATATGCCTTATGTATGTACCATGTACACATAACGACATTCGGCAATATGATTAAATTCATGTATAAGGAAGCAAGATAAATTATGTGACTCTTTGCTTGTGAATGTGAATTAGATATAAATTAAATAAGCATGAAATCGAGTCATGGAATGTTTTATTAAATATGATACATATTGAAATCTATTGTTTTAGATATAGATTAAATGATGTGCGATTGCCCAATGTGATAGTTAAGTGAATAATATTAGTTAAGTACTTAAGCAAATCTATTGTTTTACTTAAGCTTAAGAGCAAAGAGGATCAAAGTCGGATAGGGGAAAAGAGAAAGTAAACGAATAGCGTGGATATCTAGTCGTCGACCACTTCCGAGGTAAGTTTTAAGTGATTAAACGTTGAGTAAATTCAATCATAATAGGACATAATGAGTTGATTTAATAAGATATGATGTGGCCATGATATGTTTTAAACTCAAATGGTAAGTTCATAAGTGTTTGGACTTGGAAATTTAAGAGCAAATTGTAATAATTTGCTTAGGACAGCAGCAGTAACGTGATTTTAGAAAATCACCATAAATTGTTGGTGTGGAATTATAGGCTGAATAGAATATGTAATCAAAGGTTAATTAGTCTAGTTTCTTATAAAAGGAACCGAGTGAGCAAAGAAATTTCCTATAAAGAGATATTTAAAGTTGTGTGAGACTGTGTCAGAATGACTCCGAAATCCCCTGCTCTGTTTTTAGAAAATCATTATAATTTGTACAAAAATGTTTATAAGATGAAATTTATATGCTTAGACTCCTTAATGAGTCTAGTTTCAAATTAAATCAAATAGAACACATTTTGAATTCGGTACAACGAGAAATTTGATTCGTAGTGAAGAGTGGTCAGATTAGTCAAACAGTGAAACAGGGGAAAATTTAAGAAAAATCTGGTATTGATTGGCCAAACCTAAAATTCTGAAAATTTTATGGATGGAAGATATATGAGTCTATATTCAGGGAAAATTAACAGCAATTGATTTGGAGTTTTGTAGCTACAGTTATAAATAATTTGGTGACTATTGTTCAGGAAAACAGCTTGTAGTGAATATGTGATTTTGTTGTAAACATTGATGAAACTATTTGAGTTGCTTATAAGCCATTGCTGAAATTGATGTACAAGATAAATATATATGTGTGGTAAAGCCGAATGGCTAATGTGAAATATGTATGAGATATATATATGTAGTAAAGCTGAATGGCTAATGTGAAATATGTTTGAGATATATATATGTGGTAAAGCCGAATGGCTAATGTGAAATATGTATGAGATATGTATATGTGGTAAAGCCGAATGGCTAATGTGAAATATGTATGAGACATGTATATGTGGTAAAGCCGAATGGCTAATGTGAAATATGTATGAGATATATGTATATGTGGTAAAGCCGAATGGCTAATGTGAAATATGTATGAGACATGTATATGTGGTAAAGCCGAATGGCTAATGTGAAATATGTATGAGATATATATATGTGGTAAAGCCGAATGGCTAGTGTGAAATATGTATGAGATATATATATGTGGTAAAGCCGAATGGCTAATGTGAAATATGTATGAGATATGTATATGTGGTAAAGCCGAATGGCTAATATGAAATATGTATGAGATATGTATATGTGGTAAAGCCGAATGGCTAATATGAAATATGTATGAGATATATATATGTGGTAAATCCGAATGGCTAATGTGAAATATGTATGAGAGATGTATATTTGGTAAAGCCGAATGGCTAATGAGCAATATGTAGGAGATGTGTGTATATTGTGGCTGAATGACCAAATGTGAAAGGTGTGTATTATTAGATATTTGATGAAGCAAATGAATTAAAAATATGACAGTCGATGTGAATGTTGTAACATGTGATTAAATGTACATGAAACTTGGAAATATATTCTGGGTAAGACCCGATAACTACGTGTGGGGATTATACGAGCTAAAGGTCTCGCTGAAGATCCGAGTAAAGCGTAAGACTATATGACTTCACAGTAACAATTGTTAATAAATACGTTCAATGCGTTAAGTTGGACAGGTATATGTTCTGAGCTTATATTTAAGTTTGATTTGAATTAAATCATGATTGTAAAGTGGAAAGCAAATATGAAAATGCCATATGAATATGTGGGTATACAGTTATGGAGAAATATTATAGGATATTGGGAGATATACAATTTTACTTGACCGATGAGGGTAACTATAGATATGAAATGAAATGATATATATATGAATCAAATAAACAAATTGGTTATATTTGAGTTCAAGAGTTTTTCTTTTAAATTGCTTAAGACTTACTAAGCTTATAAAAGCTTACTCTGTTGTTATGTTTCTCTGTTTTATAGATTGTTGAATTTGGCCTTTTGCTCGGGGATCGTCAGCAACTTGTCACACTATCACTATCCACTGCTTGGTACTGCTATGTTTTGGATTATCTTATGGTATGTATAGAATAGACTAGTGGCGGAAGAATATTTTGGTTAATGTATATAAGCCATGCGAAAATGGCATCTTTTGAATGTTTGCTTAGAGAAGTTTAAATTTTACCCATGGTTGTGCTTAGTACTTATTTAAATGAATGATCTTTATTTCAAGAAAAAGTTCAAAATTTTACTGTTCTAACATGAGTTACAAGTCCGGTAATGCCCCTTACCTATTCCGGCGACGGTTACGGGATAGGGGTGTTACAGATCTATCCTCTAAACGATAGTAGAACTGAATCTAGGAGATCTAAAGTTTCGGCTATGAGTCCCTAAATCTATGGTATTTTGGCTTTTTAAGTGATGAAGAAGATGACGATTTGAGGCTATAACTTTGAAGTAATGTTGCCGACAGATACTAAGGGTTTAGAGAAGATGAAAGTTGATCAAAAAGAACAAAAATACTAAAGGATTTTGGCTTGGAGAAATCGGCACAAGAAGTGAGTTTTTAGGATTTCGGCTTTTATGTCAATCGGCTATGGAGGTTTTGTGGAGGATGGGATTGACAGAGGAGGTGAGTAAGGTGATCAGAAGGTTTTGGCTAGAAGAAAAAGCAAAAAGGAAGAAAGAAAATGGAGGAAAAAGAGAGGAAGAAGAAATCGGCACCAAGGAGAAGGAATTTGCTTTTTCGGCTTTTGTGAGAACTCAGAAAGGATGAATGGCAGTGAAAGCTTTCAAGTGGCTAAGCCTAATTCTCCAAGACAGAAAAAGAAAAGAACCTAACCCTAATATCAACTAAAACAATCGGCCCAACCTCCCTAAGGCCCTTGTCGAAATTCACTTAAGTGATCACATGCCCGGCACATGCCTAAAATTAAAAAGTAACCATATGCCTACCTCGCAACTTGAACCCTAGACCTTTAATTCCTTCCCAGACGCCATTTTTTTAGGAACTTAGTGGCACCACCTTGCCACTTTATCAAGGCTTATTTGTGTCGTAATTTACGAAGTTCTTCTTAAAAGCCCACTTAACCAAGTCTCCTATTCACTTAAAATCCAACCTTGATATTTTACCGTGTTTAACTTAGGCTTGGGCCTTCTAAAGGCCCACTAACACACTTAAACACAATTCCAATATTCAGAACACCAAAATTTCAAAATTTACCAAAAATCATAGAAACCCGAAAAATCCCGAAAATCAGGGCGTTACAAGCCTTATCATATTTGATGTGTGTTTGATATGGTAGAATAATGGAAAGTAAAATGTGGTTTGAATATGCATATAAGATATGTTATATACCTTGGTGTGAGTTAGTGCTTTGTTATGGAAAACTTATAGGTTTAGTGATGTTAGTTAGAATGGTATATTTGGTACCATTTGGAAATATTGGTATGTTTTGGTAAGTAAGTTAAGTGACATGAAATGATGCAAAATGATTTACTATGTGAATTGGTATTTTGGGTACCAAATGGGTGAGCTGGATAAGTGACCTACATGATAGGTTTTGGTACAATTATGCATATATGTATTTGGTCATTTAGGTAAATTTGGATACATGGTTGACATGTTTATAAGTTATCATTTCAGGTGTCTAAGGGCACATTGGTTGTATGTGATGATAATACATGTTTAAAGCTTGT
This sequence comes from Gossypium hirsutum, assembly GCF_007990345.1. Taxonomy (NCBI): domain Eukaryota; kingdom Viridiplantae; phylum Streptophyta; class Magnoliopsida; order Malvales; family Malvaceae; genus Gossypium; species Gossypium hirsutum. Next base: position 68,549,821 of record NC_053435.1, read on the forward strand.
TTATGCTTGTTTTGGATGCTTGATTATAGTTAACATATATGTGCATTTTTGGGAGTAGATTGATGTCATTTTTGGGTGAGAAATGTGACTTGGAAAATGGCCTATTTTTGTCCACGCCGGTAGAGACACGGGCGTGTGTCTGAACCATGTATGACACATGGCCAAGTGGCATGGCTGTGTTTCCCCTGTATCTTTTAAAGAGTGCAAGTCAGTATGCTCACACGATCGTATGGCTTGGTCATGGGACCCATGTCAGTAAGTTACACGAGCACAAACACGGGCTGGGACACAGCCGTGTATCCCTATTTTGAATGCCCACACAGCCTAAGACACAGGCGTGTCTCTTGGCCGTGTAAGTCACATGGCTTGGCCACATGGCCGTGTGACCCCTGCAGTTTTGAAAACTTTATAAGTTTCTAAAAAATTTTCTGAATTTTTTATTTAGTCCCAATTTGTTTCTAAGGTGTAATTTGGGCCTCGAGGGCTCGTATTAGGGACGATATGCATAATTATGATAGGTTTCTGACATGAATGCTATATGTTATGAAATGTTTAAATTTTTTGTCCATTTAAATTATAAACTTCGGTAATACTTTGTAACCCTGTTCTGGTGATGGATTCAAGTTAGGGGTGTTACAGCCGCCACCGCCGCAGCCACCATGTCTGGTGATTCAGGTGCGACACCTTTATGGCACCTCGAGCTAATTCAGTTGTTGCATGTTCGATCCAGGTCAATGATGACCCAATAGTCCAATCTAGCCACCGGTTGGACCATCGGCCTGGTTTCACATGCCGAGCTTGACTCGACTAGTTTTTGGGTCTTGGGTCTCGATTTTGGGCTCCTATGCCTATACGATCTCAGGCCCAATTTTCAAGTTCAATTACCTATTGGGCCAATTGTTTGACTTGAAAATTAACTTCCAAAAATATCATATTAATTTTAATTGATTTGATTAATTTAATTTTACTTGATCAAAATTAATTTTTCCAAAAATCACTTAGATTTTCCAAATTAATTTTTTAAGAAAATTCTTTAATCAAATTCTCTAGTTGAACCATTCTTACAACCACTTAATTTAACTCCACATCAAATAAATTGACTCAATTAAATTATTCCCAAAGTTGTAGAATTTTCTTTTAATTCAAATGTAATCCGATCGAGCTTTTGTTGAGCTAGCACAGGGACCAATCGAACATATACAATTAGGCTCTAGTGATTGCAATTATGTTCAGAAGCATCGTTCTGATAATTCACAATTACTTAATCATGGAGTCAGTCCATAAGAAGCACCAGGATTGAAAACTCCTTATTGTACACTCTTTACGAAAATAATTCATCCAACTACTTTGTCCAACTACTTAACCATGGAGTCAGTCCATAAGAAGTACCATAAAAGCATACAATCAGAGTAAACACAATTTGGGCCTAAGCCCTCAGTTTCAGTTAGAGGCTTTAACCCCTCTTTCAGTAGCAGTAACAGTTTGGGCCTTAGCCCATTATAGTATCAGTGGTAGTCTGGGCCTTAGCCTATTTCAGTATAGTGTAACACCCCGTACCCGAGACCGTTGCCGGAGTCGAACATGAGGTGCTAACAGACTTATTTCATTGTAAAACACAGTTCATTTAAAATTTCCAGACAAGCTGGCTAACTGTGTCACTGTCACCTTAAAAATCATATCTCGAGTTAAAAAACTCGAAAACCAGTTCTGTAAATTTTTCCTGAAACTAGACTCATATGTACATCTATAAATTTTTTTCTAGAATTTTTTGTCAGGCCAATTAGTACATTTTATTAGTTAAAGTCTCCCCTGTTACAGGGTTCGACTACTCTGACCTTCATGCAATACGACTTCTATATCTCCCTGTACAGGGCATCAATACTTATAATGTTTGTTTCTAATGAAACTACACTCAAAAATGAATCTTTACATATATGGCATGACTTATAATTATCTTTGGTTAATTTATAGTGAATTTCTAAAGTCAGATTAGGGGATCCAAAAATCGCTCTGGCCCTGTTCCACGAAAACTTAAATATCTCTTAAAATACGACTTATATGATCGTTTTGTTTCTTCCATAAGAAAGTATATTCATCAAGGTTAGATTACATAATTTATTCACTATTTAATTCCATTCCTACTATTTTTAGTGATTTTTCAAATCCACACCACTGCTGCTGTGAGCATCTGCTTTTAAGGTAAACTTTACCCATTTCATGGTTTTCCATGAATCAACTAGAACTTGTCATACAAAGCACCAAAATGATCATGATTAACCATTCCGATGGCTAATCGTTACCAAACATTTCCATACCTCTTAATGAACAACATACAAGACGATTATAATGCTATGCTCAAAGTATATATAAGCCATTTTCGCATGGCTATCCAAATTTATACAAAACCAAAGGGTACATGACCAACAACAAAAAGGGTAGTCCTATACATGCCATTTTCAGAGTTCAACCAAAAGTGTACCAAAAGGGCTTTGATAGTGTGGACGACTTCGACTTCGACAATCCCGAGTCCGATAGCTGACGAACCAAAATCTATAAAATAGAGATTCAAAGAACGGAGTAAGCATTTAATGCTTAGTAAGTTTTGAGCAATGAAATTAGGCACAACTGAAGTATAGCATTCATATAACTAAACTGATAATTTCATATACACATATTCTCAAAAATCAGTCCTACTTCACATTTCCAACCCTTATATTCATACATAAGGGATCGGCTTAACCAAAGGCCGGAAGCTCATTAATTGACTGAGAAAATAATATTTAAAAGGAATCAACTACTCCAATGCATATACGAAACGTACCTCATCGTTGGGGTTTTACGAGCGTATTAATTGAAATTATTACAGCAAGATCGCTCATTCCCAAACCAAGTACCTTCAGAATTTAGCCGAATATAGCTACTTGCTCAAATGCCTTCGGGACTTAGCCCGGTTAAAGTAACTCGCACAAATGCTTTCGGGACTTAGCCCGGATATAGTAACTCGCACAAATGCCTTCGGGACTTAGCCCGGATATAATAACTCGCACAAATGCTTCGGGACTTAGCCCGGATTTAGTCACTAGCACAAATGCCTTCGGGACTTAGCCCGGTTATCATCCGAATATCCATGCACATATCAATAAATCATGACATATCTATATTTCATTTTCATAACTAGAATTCAAACACAAGTCACTTATCAAGCATTATCATTTTCGGCTCCATAATTACATACAAAGAGCATGATTTTGATTTTCTTAAAACATGATCTAGTCGAATCATAATCTAAGATCCATTACTCAAAATCTAACCTCAGATGTTGTCGAACGCTTTCGGCGACTATTCGATCACTTTTTCCTTTCCCTTATCCAACTTTGGTCCTCTAACCTCTTGAGCTAATTCAAACAAATTTAACTTATTAAAGTCTCATTATGCTAGCTTATGGCCGAATATGACAAGGAGTTGATAGGTCATATGGCCACCTTTAGCTCAAATACAAAGTGGTCATACGCATTTTTAATCACATTGAGCAATTTAATACAATTAATCTAACATTTCCTCATGTGCACCTTCATGACCGAATACACACATCATTAACCTAATATCAATTAACTAAGCACTTTAACAAATTCTCGAGCCGATTATCTAAGTCAAGATAAAAGCATCAATATGCTTGCCCCTAACCGAATACATGCAACACCAATCTATCTCATGTGGCCGAATATGCATGTCTATGTCGAGGCCAATTATATGCTTAATACTTCCTACAAATATGGTTACTTGTATTAACTACATACCATTTTGTTTCAAGTTCAAAACTCGGCTAATACACATATATACACTAGTAATCAAATACTAATGTTTGCACTTCACCTTACTACCATTTCTCATGCAAATAACATGAACAACAACCATATTTCCTACTATGGCCGAATGCATCAAGACACCATACCATTTCAATTTTGGTCATGGGTTAAACAAAGAACCTAATGTCTAACTCAAAAAAATGCTAAAAGAAAATCCAAGAGGCATCAATCCACCATCACATGTATCATTACAAAGCTTCACATTTAGCATGCAAATGACATCAACACAATTCCACCTTAGCCGAAACATAACTCATCTCCATGCATCATCACCACAACATCAAACACCAACCAAGAAGACAACACCCATGGCCGAATATCATCTCCATCACATAGCAAAGATTTAAACCATGGGCTAGGTAGAACTCAAGCTAACAACTAAAACATGCATGCATCTCATGGAACATCATCGAACATACCTTATCCTAGTTACATGCATGGCCGAACCTCTTCAACCTTTCTTCTTCCTTTCTCCATAAAATTTTCGGCCAAAGATGTTAAAAGATGAACATTTTTTTTTCTTTTCTTTGAATTTTCGGTCAAGAAGAACAAAGAGGATGAAGCCTCTTTTTTTTTTCTAGGTACGGCAAAGTGGGGGGAGCAAGGATGAAACAACTTTGGTTTCTCCTCCCACTCCCCTCATATTTTATTGTTCTTCCCACAACATGCTATCACAAATTGTTTATAATATGTTTTACCCATCACATTTTGTCTATCCTTAATGCTATGGCCGGCCATTACTAATTAGGTGGGGGATTTTACATGCAAGTCCACCCTTTTGATTTCATGCACTAATTGATCCTTATAAATTAACCTATCACATTTTAAAAGTGTCATACATAAGTCCTATTAGCTGAATTCACATGCAATCGACTACATCAAAGCTTAAAACCTTCACACATTCATATTCACATATTCTAGACAATAAATATCACATTCAAATACTTCGGTGACTCGGTTTAGCAGTCCCAAAACCACTTCCCGACTAGGGTCAATTTAGGGCTGTCACATACAGTATGCAGACACAGAATCCTACCTAATCCATCCACTACACACCATCTTCGTACCAGCCCTACACACCATGTGGGGATAAAATCGACCCACCCAACCCTACACACCAAGTCGTACCGGTTACGGCACTAAAACAGTATTTGCAGCAGAGCTGCCAGTAATAGGCTTATAGCCTTTCAGTACACTTTCTCCAAAATCATATATCCCACCCCATGCAATGTAACATGACATAAATGTACATACAGTAAAAATAGCATGCTTAAACAGTCATACATCACATAGGGCTAAAACAGTCATCTTACCAAAAATAAGGGTCCAGGTACACTTATCGGCCCAACGGTAGGTCCACAATCGTCTTGGGCTACCCGTACAACCTTAACAGTCAATCGATGATAATGTGCCCACGACCAATATTGCGGGCCCATGTGTGCCCACACGCTCGTATAGCCCACATAGCCCAAATTGGCCTTAGTCGTGCGGTTTACATAGTCTAGCCCAATAGTAACCACACTTTTATGTGATTGATTTCGTGTGGGTCCCATAGGCCCATTGGGCCTACATGGCCCAATTCAGCCCAAAATGGCCTAGTATCGTTTCTGCCCATGAAGACGCTCATGGCCATCTCGTTGACCACACAGCCATGTTTTGTTACACAACCTGCCATACGGGCGCCCACACGCTCGCGTGGTGTCGTCAACCTACTTTTTCGACTTTTCAGCCTTTCGACTTTTCGGCTTTTCAGCCTTTGCAGTTTCACATCCAATGGCAGTTTTACACACACCTGTTATGGGGTTGTAACTAAAACACTTCCGAGATCAATGCACCTATGATTAACAACAATCCCTCATTAGCCTGAAATCATCGTTAATCCATACCACAATATCGAAAAGGATTCATTCAATCCACTGTCAGTTGCCAAACCAACAATCGCAGATCCATTCTGACTTAACACCCACGTACCACTCCAAAACGTCGACCTTCATAAGTAACATTCGATCGATTCATAAGTATTTAAAGTCTAATAAAAACACATCTCCTTGAAAGCGCTTACCCCAAAAGTGAATAGACCACTTATAATGAGAAGAATAATCGGCCTGAACTTCCACAATAGAATCCACACTCCTAGCAAGATTAGACAGATCATAAGATGTTTAGACAAAAAGCATACATTCGGCCTCAAATAGAAAGAGAAGGGGAAAGCCGAAACTTGGCAGTACAGCTAACAGAGATTCAACTAGAAAAGTAATAATGAAGCGATTGTACTTACCCTTACCAATAACTCAAATGACTTTCAGAAATAGTCAATCAAGGAGATTCGCCCCAAGCAAGAAGAACAGAAAAATTTGAGAGAGGGAAGAAAAAATTTATTCGATCAAAGAGGTGATCAATTGAGTCAATAAGAAGAAGGAGAGATTCAATCAAGACTAAGGCTAAACACCGAAAGGTTTAGAGAGAGAAAAGAAAGGAAGTTATTTGGCTACAAAAGGTATCAAGGGAAAATAGTTGTCAAAGAGTAGAAGGAGAAGAACAGCAACCGAGATAGTCCTAAAATGAAAGTACCCAAAAGCACTAGCCAGAAACAACCGATACAGAAAGACTTCCTAGCACAAATTGGCTTAAGAAACAAAGAGTGTGCAAAACCACAATTTGACGAAATCCCAAAATGAAATGACCAATTACCAATACATAGCCAAATTTTACCTCGAAATAACTCCCCAATTTCGTTCAGCCTTCTACACACTAAACACCTCCCCCAACATCCCTACACAACCAAAACACTAAGTGCCAGAGTTCAAACCTGGCAAGACTCTTCTCCAAATTCAAACTTGCTTGATTTTCTCTTTAATTTCCTCCCATCCATCTTTTCAAATTCGGCTAACAACAACCCCATTCAATATGTTTAAACTCTTGGTGTTTCGGTCAAACACAAATTCTTCCCAAGGCCACTAGCAAAAATAATCTCCATTTGCACAAGCCGGGATTCAAACCTCAGACCACTAGCACACTCCACACGCCACTATCCACTAGACCAGCAGGCCTATTCTATCATGTTTTTACCAAAATAAACTTATAACCCTACTAGCCAAAGATAGGGGTTCTATCCTTAAAAAGTAAAATTTTGTGGAAGCCAAGGCTTGAACCCATGACTTCCCAGACACTTTCCAGAACACACAACCACTACGCCAGACATGCGTTTGTGTCACTTTCTTGCACAACTAAATATTTATGTACAGTCTTTTAACTGCACCCACACTCAAGACCTAATACTTCTAGGCCCAAACTTCGGGGCGTTACACGGGGATCGAAAGTCTTCAGAGTATCGATCACACTATCAACTTAGTCATTTGGGTATAATTGGTTTTGATATTTTGAATATGGCATGTATAGGGAACTTGGTCTTTTTGTCTATGTGTCATATTAATTTGGCCCAATACGTTGGCTAATAATGACTTGACTATTCATTTTGTATATGGCCATGAGATATGGCTCATATTGATTATTAGGAGGTAAACCTATTCATATATCCATGCATATGCTAAGGTCATACATGTTATGGTTAAAATTGTTTGGCATGGTTGAATTGTGAATGTGATTATGGATGTTGATGATGGAATCGTGAGTAAATGACATGATGACAACTAAGATATGAATGTGTAAAATGGAGTAAATTGATGTTACATATTGCATGTGATTTGGTAAACTTGGCTTAATAAGGTATGATAACATGAGCATGTATAAGTTGATATGGTGTTGCCATGAACATGACTTAATTGATGATGTTTAAGCACTTAATTATGCCATGTTAAATGCCTTTGAAATTATGTATGTGTTTGAGCAAATAAGGGTGGCAATTGGATTGGAAAATAGCCTCAAAGTAGTCCATATAGGTAGACACACGGGCATGTGTCTAGGCCGTGTGTGACACACAGTCTACCCCCATGGGCGTGTGATCCGGCCATGTGTACCCTGCACCTTAGTTTTGAGAAACAAAATGCCCAGTAGTAAGCATACGAGTACGAGACACAGTTGTGTGACTCGGCCGTGTGAGAGACACGGCCTTAGGACATGGGCGTATGCCATGGCCGTGTGAAGTTTGCACCTTATTTATGAAAATTCATGAAAATTAAATTCGCCACATGACCTAGCACACGGGCGTATGACTTGGTCGTGTGACCCTATTTTGTTGATGATGTCATAAACAGAGAGTTACATAGGATGAGGACACGGGTGTGTGAGACCACACGGCTTACCCACATGGGCATGTGACCCTCCAAAACAAGAAAATTTTCTATGTGCTGTAAAAGTTTCAAAATTCCTCAGTTTAATCACAAACCACTCCCTACGTATGTTTTGGGCCTCGTAGACTCGTATAAGGAACGATATGCATATGTATGAATGGTTTTAAATTAGACGCATTTTTATTACCCGGTTTGGCATGAATGTTTATGTTTAAGTCCGGTAATGCCTCGAACCTTGTCCTGGCGTCAGATACAGGTAAGGGGTGTTACATGTAAATTTATGACTTAATTTGTATGTTTGTTTGTGATGTAAGTCCGATAATGCCTCGTATCCTGTTCCAGCATTGAATACAGGTAAGAGGTGTTACATTTAGTGGTATCATAGCTATGATTTAGTCGATTCTTGGACTAGCGTAGCGTGAGTGAGAGTCTAGCTATACATGCCAGATTAAATTGGTGATAGTGTGACGACTCTTGACAATTTAAATTGTGTTTTCATCTACTAAATGGATCCCACACCGAGAGGTAGCTGATGATGTTGAAAGTAATGTGTCGGCTCCTGCCCAAGGGATAGTGCCATCTGAAAGTAGACCAGTAACGATTAGCCAGTAAGGAGAGGCTAGGGAAGCCTTCTTCCAAAGGATGAACGAGTGGTTTGCCGAGTTTGTTCAAACAAATTTGGCTACCCAACATCCTCTACCCCACTTAACCCCTAACCGGTTCCTGTAGCTCCCTAAGGTGTGGAATTGTTAAGACTGAACAATCCTCTAGTTGATAAGATCCAGAAGCAAGGGGTTAAAGAATTTAGAACCAATGTTGACGATGATCTTGAGAGGGCAGAATTTTGGCTTGAGAACTCTATTAGGGTATTTGATGAGCTTTCTTACACATCGAGTAGTGTCTGAAATGTGCTATATCACTTCTGAAGGACTTGAGATATCGGTGGTAGAATACTCTCGTATCAGTGGTACCAAGAGAAAGGGTTACTTAGGAATTCTTTCAAGATGAGCTCAGAAAGAAATATATCAATCAATGGTTCATTGATCAGAAATGCAAAGAGTTTTTAGAACTGAAATAGGGACGTATGTCTGTGACTGAATATAAACGGAAGTTTGTTAGGCTCAGAAATTATGCTTGGGAATGTGTTTCCACCAAGACTATCATGTGCAAGAGATTTGAAGATGTGTTGAATGAAGATATTAGACTACTATTCGGGATTTTAGAGTCAAAAAAGTTTGTTGTGCTAGTCAACCGAGCTTGCAAAGTTGAAGAGTTGAGCAAAGAAGAGAGAAAGGTTGAGTTTGAGGCTAAAGACTCAAGAAAAAACTGATAAATAAGTCATTTCAGTCTTCGTCAAAGAAATCGAGGGATTTGTATACTCGTTTGAATGTTTCAGCTAGATATCCTAACAGGAATCATAGGAAGCAGTATTCGGGTTCTAAGGCCCAAACTACGTCAATAGTCAGTGTTGGTAATGCTAAGTCTAATAGACCTTAATGTCAGCACTATGGTAGATGACATCCCGGTGAATGTAGGATGAATAATCGAGCTTGCTTTAAATGTGGCTCGCAAGATCACTTTATTCGAGATTGCCCTGAAATGACTGAGAAAGATAATTTTTAGAATACAAGACCGAGCAACACTGCCATTAGAGGGAGGCCACTGAGGCATACTGGAAATGGGAACAATAGCAGAGGTGTAACAAAGGATTTAACTACAAGATCAAAGGTCAGAGCACCTGCTAGAACCTACACTATTCACACTTGTGAAGATACGTCATCCCCTGGTGTTATCACTAGTACATTTTCTCTCTATGATACTAATGTAGTTGCATTGATTGATCCTAGATCAACTCATTCTTATATTTTCCTATTGAGTCTACTGAGTATGTGATTAAAGTGTCGAACCCCTTAGGCAAATATGTTCTAGTTGATAAAGTTTGCTAGAGTTGTCCTTTAATGATTTGGGGTCATTGTTTTTCAGTTGACTTAATTCTTTTTACCGTTTGATAATTTTAATGTAATTCTTGGAATGGATTGGTTGACTCTACATGACGTAGTAGTGAATTCTAGACAAAAGATTATTGAATTGAAATGTCAAAATAATGAAATTCTTTGGATTGAACCGAATGAGTCGAGTGAGTTGCCTACTGTGATTTCATCGATGTAGGCTCAAAGGTATATAAGAAAAGGTTATGAAGCTTATCTTGTATATGTACTAAATACGAAAGTGTCTGAATTGAAGATTGAATTCATACCAGTAGTTTGTAAATATTTGGATGTGTTTCCAAAAGAGTTGCCTGGATTACCACTGATCAGAGAGGTTGAACTTACTATTGATTTGGTATCGAGAACTTCATCAATATTGATAGCTCCGTATAGAATGACTTCGACCGAACTTAACGAATTAAAGTCTCAATTGCAAGAGTTAATAGATAAGGGTTTTGCGAAATCGAGTTTTTCGCCCTAGGGTGCACCATGTTATTCGTCAAGAAGAAAGACAGATCCATGAGACTTTGTATAGATTGTCGTCAACCTAACAAGGTTATAATAAAAAACAAGAATCCTTTACCGAGGATTGATGATTTGTTCGATCAGTTGAAAAGGGTAACGGTGTTATCAAAGATAGACTTGAGATTAGGCTATTATCAGTTAAGAGTTAAAGAGTCGAATGTGCCGAAGACCGTGTTTAGAACGAGGTACGGGTATTATGAATTTCCTGTTATGCTGTTTGGGTTAACTAATGCTCCTGCAATTTTTATGGACTTGATGAATCAAATCTTCAGACCGTATTTAGATAAATTTGTGGTTGTTTTTATTGATGACATCCTGATTTATTCCCGATATGAGTCTGAGCATGCCAAACATTTAAGAATCGTATTTTAGACTTTGAGAGATGAGAAAGTGATTGCTAAATTCAGAAAAACTGAGAAGTCAAATTTTTGGGACACATTGTTTCAGTGGCAGGTATACCAGTTGATCCAAGTAAGATTTCGACAGTTTTTTATTGGAAACCACCAAGAAAAGTATCTGAAGTTAGAAGATTTTTGGGTTTGGCTGGCTATTATCTATTCTTTGTTGAAGGATTTTCAATGATTGCTACACCTATGACCAAATTGTTACGAAAGGATGTGAAATTCTAGTGGTCTGAGAAATGTCAAAAGAGTTTTGAATAGTTGAAAGTGTTGTTGACTGAGGCACCAGTGTTAGTGCAACCAGAGTCGAGAAATGAGTTTGTGATCTTCAGCGATGTGTTGACGCAAGAAGGTAAAATGATAGCTTATGCTTTGAGACAATTGAAACCGCACGAAACGAATTATCTGACACGTGACTTGGAATTGGCTACTATTGTGTTCACTTTAAAAATTTGGAGACACCACTTATTTGGCGAGAAGTGTCGCATCTTTACTGATCACAAGAGTTTAAAGTATTTGATGACTCAGAAAGATTTGAATTTGCGACAACAGAGGTGGCTCGAACTATTGAAAGATTATGAATTAGTGATCGACCATCACCCGGGGAAAGTGAACATAGTCCCAGATGCTTTAAGTAGAAAGACTTTGTTTACTTTGAGGGCAATGAACACGCAGTTAACTTTATCTAATGATGGATCGATTTTGGCCGAGTTGAAAGCTAGACCGGTATTTCATCAGCAAATTTGCGAAGCTCAGAAAGGTGATAATGAGTTGTAAGCTAAAAAGTTCAATACGAATCGAATAGTGATTCAGAATATCGATTGGATCCGATGATTGTTTAAGGTTTCGAGGTAGGATTTGTGTATCGAGAGATACTGAGCTGATTCAGAAAATTCTTCATGAGGCACATAATGGTTGTCTATCTATTTATCCTGGAAGTACAAAGATGTATAATGATTTGAAGAAATTGTATTGGTGGTCAGGCATGAAACGAGACATTTCAGAGTTTGTAACAAGGTGTTTGATTTGTCAACAAGTAAAAGCCAAACATCAAGTGCCTTCGGGTTTACTTCAGCCTATGACTATACCTAAGTTGAAATGGGATAGTTACAATGGATTTCATAATAGGGTTACCTCTGACTCCGAAGAAAAAATATGTTGTATGGGTCGTTGTTGATAGATTGACGAAATCATCTCATTTTGTTCCTGTACATACCGATTATTCACTTGATAAACTGGCTGAATTGTACATTGCTGAAATTGTTAAAATGCATGAAGTGGCTACTTCTATTATTTCGGATAGAGATCTGAGGTTTATTTCGGGATTTTGGAAGAAATTGCAAGAACCAATGGGTACGAAGTGGAATTCTAGTATCGCGTTCTATCTGCAAACTGGCGTTCAATCTGATAGAGTGATTCAAATGCTCGAAGATATGCTTCGCTATTATGTTTTAGAGTTGAAAGGTAGTTGGGAGAAATATCTACCATTGGTTGAATTTGCTTATAACAACAATTTTCAATCGAGTATTAAGATGGCACCCTATGAAGCATTGTATGATCGAAAGTGTCGAACTCCACTATACTGGACTGAGCTTGGTGAGAAGCAGATTCATGGGGTTGATTTGGTTAGAGAAACCGAAGAGAAAGTGAAAGTAATTCGTGATTGTTTGAAAGCAGCTTTAGATCGACAGAAATCATATGTAGATTTGAAATAGAAGGATATTGAATTTCAGGTTGGTGATAAAGCGTTACTGAAAGTGTCTCCGTGGAAGAAAATTCTTATATTTGGCCGCAAGGGCAAGTTGAGTCCGCGTTCCATCGGGCGGTATGAGATTATTGAAAGAATAGGGCCAATGGCATATTGACTAGCTTTGCCATTGGAATTAGAGAGGATTCACAATGTGTTTCATGTATCGATGATACGACAATACCGATCAGATCCATTACATGTGATTTCCCCAATAGAGATTAAGATTCGACTCGGTATGACATATGGTGAAGAACCGAACAAAGTGTTAGCTCGAGAGGTTAAACAGCTAAGAAATAAAAGCATAGCTCTAGTAAAAATTTTGTGGAAACGACTTGGGGTCGCAGAAACTACGTGGGAACCCGAGGAAGTTATGAGAAAATAGTACCCTAACCTCTTTTTTGGTAAGATTTTCAGGGACGAAAATCCCTAAAGGGGGAGAGTTATAACAGCCCATTTTTGGGTCAAATCGAAATAGTGGATTCGGGACCACAAATCCAAAGTAAAAATATTTGTTTTACTATTTCTTTAAGGTCTATAGCATGATAGAATAATTGTGTGAAAATTTTGTTAAGAAATTTTATCGATTGAGTACTCAATTTGACTAGAAGGACTAAATTACAATAGGTGCAAAATTTGAGTTCTATAGGCTAAAGGTAGTAAATTGTTATGAAATTCTAAATTAGAGGTCCTTAAATGGTAATTAGACCATTATACTTTAGGATAGACAAAAATGGACATAGAGTAGGTAAATTTTCAAAGTTTAAGTGAGGGGCAAATAGGTAATTTGGTAAATAAAGTCAAAATAACTAAATAAAAGATGTCATCTTCTTCAATTTAGTTCCTTATAGCCAAAATTTTAGGGGAAACCTGTAACACTCCATACCCGTAACCTACACCGGAGCAGAATAGGAGGCATTACTAACTTGATCTCATGCACACAAACGTTCCCCAAGTCACCAAGACTTGGTCTAATTTAGAACTTTTTCAATTTCTAATTTAAACTTCTTATTATGGGCCTACGAGCCCCAAATCAACCATTGAAAACTATTCGGGATCAACCCGAGTCCTTAAACCATCTATAGAAAATTTAACTTTGAAATAGGGCACACGCCCATGTAGAAGGGCAACACGGCAGTATTGCTATTTCAACATGGTCGTGTTGATGGCCCGTGTGGCTCACACGGCCTAAGCAATACAGGGACAGGCCCGTGTCCTCCATCCGTGTGGAATTAATTCTAAAAGCACACCTACAGGGGTTTTCACATGGCCTGGCACATGCTCGTGCCCTTGGCCCGTGACCTTCACACAGCCATGAGACGCCCATGTCCTAGCCCGTGTGCAAAAACATGGACATTCTGTTTCTAACCTCAGCATCCCCAAAATGTCACACGGCCAAGGCACATGCCCATGTGCTAGGCTGTGTCCATCACACGGCTAAGTCACATAGCCGTGTCTCTGCCCGTGTGTTTACTACCATACCCGTGTGGATGATATAAGGTTATTTACCAAACCTCTTTGTCACCCTTACTTACACAACCTACAGAAAAGCAACCAAACCAAAACAAGAATAACTTATTTAAACCAATCAGCCACAATAGACTATATATCAATTAAGCAATTACTCATTCATGAGAGTAACTTCATTTGCATATATCAAAATGAATATTTTCTATCATTCAAGGCTTAATACAAAATGAAGGGTTTCCAACCTAAGCCAACACATTTGGCCAGTTCTCAATGACACAATAATAGTAAAGTCTAGGCCCTATTCATGCCATATTCAAAAATATAAATCAAGCTATACCGAATGCTTCGATTGATAGTGTGATCGATATCTCTGACTTTCTTTGGTCCTTAAGCTAGATAGGCGACACTATAAGAAAATGAAAAAGGAGGGGGAGTAAGCATAAAGCTTAGTAAGTTGCACATAAATAAATATACAACATAACTTTACCATTCATCAACAAGTATCATAACACACAAGTGGCATAAGCAAAACTTACTCAGCAATATTTAATACACCTCATATAGCATATATTGATATCACATTTCATACATACCATATAGGTACCTGTACCACTCACAACATGGTTATACTTTCCTTGTTAACCTGAAATCATACTTTCATCATTGAACCATTTGGAACATTATCGGATACTCATTTAGCCTCAAACATGGGATAGGTGCCGGTGCCATGTCCCAAACATGGTCTTACACAAGTTCTAGCATATCTGTGTCAATGCCATGTCCCAGGCATGGTCTTACACTAACACATCTCGTAGCTGATGCATGTCCTAGACATGTCTTACACTGGCTTACGCCTCGAGGCCGAAGCATGTCCCATACATGTTTTACACTAGCACTCTTCTCAATGCCGATGCCATGTCCCAGACATGGTCTTACACTGGCTCTCATAATGTGGCTGATGTATGTCCCAGACATGTCTTACACTAGCTTACACAAGTGACCCAAACGTCATGGCATGAATATCCGATTTATTTCATAAGGTTCAATCAGGAATTCTACTATCTCTATTCTCATCAGATTTTCTCATTTCCACAATTAAGAAATTTATGCTATAATAATTTCAATACAATTCAAATACATATATTATTAATGTAGTTGTACTATTTACATACAATTTACCTCAAATTACAAAATGTGGCAACTAGTCGATTTAGTCGATTTGCTTAGCTTTCCCCCAGTTTAGGTTCAGATTTGGCATTTCTTAATCTATAATAGAAAAATGTACTTATTTAGTCACCAATTAAAATTAGGCAATTGGAAATTCATTCTTTGGTAAAACGACCATTTTGCCCTAGACTTTGACAAAATGACCATTTTGCCCCTAGGCTCGAACATCGATTTTTATTGAATTTCTTCTTATCTTATGTCTACCCGAACCCTTTTTACTCTTATGGCAACTCCAAATTCCCACTATATCACACATTTATCAGCTATTTTACAATTCATGCAAAATAGTCATTTTAGGTGTTTTCATGCTAACACCTTTTACAAAAGTTGTTTATTAGACACCCAAGACTCATTTTCTTCATTTAAAACTCAGCAAAATTTACAAATATTTTCATGGCAAAACCCTAAACTCTTAATCATTTTTCAAAATAGTACCCTCATTTGAAAGCTTATGCTTCAAAGGTCTCAAAAATGTAAAAAAAATCAAGAAAAACTATCAAAATCACTTACTTGTGAGGATTACAAGTTGCTGAAACTTTTAAGCTTTCAAACCCCCTTCAATGGCTGATTTTCGGTGGAGAAATAAGATGAACAAGGGATGATATCACTTTTCCTTTATTTACTCCTATTTTAGTCAAAATAAGCCATATAACTTACCAAATTTTGAAAATTTGACCATCTTTGTCTCCTATGGCAGGCCATGCCTCCCTAAAGAGTCTAATTTCCCTTTAAAGACCCCCAATTTAGGTTCTCTAGCTATTTGGCACTATTAGCTATCAAAATAGGACTTTTGCATTTTATGCGATTTAGTCCTTTTTCACAATTAGGCTCACAAACGTCACAATTAACTCACCAAATTTTTCATGCAATCTTAAAAACATGCTATAAAATCTAAATAATTATAAAATAATTTATTCGAATTTGAATTTGTGGTCCCAAGACCACTATTCTGACTAGGCCCTAAATCGGGCTGTTACAAAACCATAGCTAGGGTTTTGGCCAAGCTTTCAAGCTCAATTGCCAGTCCATTCTTGTCCCATTTTTTATGATTTTTACATTTTTGAGATCGTTGTAACTTGATTTAGCTATTTCACAGACTAATTTGAAAGAAAATTAAAGTCTAAAATTTTACCCATGTTGGATGTGCATGTATTTTGATGTTTGATGGTAGAAAATGCATGTTCGTTGTTTGTTAAATGACTTTGGTAAAGTGATTTTCGACAAAAATGTCAAATAGGGACTTATTTGTAAAAGTATATAAAATGTGTAGAAAAGTGTAAAAACATAAAAAATGTGGGCTGTTATGAGTATGAATAACAATCGGCTAGGCTTGGGTTGTGATGAAATTGAACGAAATTCATTTTACGAGTGTAACAACCCGATTTAGACCCTATTCAGAATGGTGGTTTCGGGACCACGAATCTGAGTCAAAAAAATATTTTAAAATTATTTTCTATGTTTATTATGTGCGAATTTATATCTGTGAAATTTTCGTGTTTTAATTTTTCCGTTTGAGTGTTGATTTAAATAAAAGGCCTTAATCGCATAAAATAAAAATTTGATGGTTAAATGTGAAAGTGCCTAATTGTTGTTGTCTTTATAATATGAAGTATTTATGTTGCAATATTACCATTGTTTAAGTGATGGACGGTTATGACCTTATATTATAATGGTTGTATATTTTAGAAAAAAGGTTAAATATGTAAAATATGTAATAGCATGTATTTAATAAAACATTAAAATTAAAATAAGCATGCATATTACTTTTTTCTTGTTGAAACTTGAGAAAGAAAGAAAGAAAATATAGCTTAGGGTATTCGGCAATTTGGAAGCTTGATTCAAGGTTAGTTTTGTTCGGTTTTTGATAAATTTTACGTTTTTGAGATCGTTGTAGTGTAATGTACAAAGCCCATGCTTGAATTTCTGATTTTGATGAATATTTTGAGTTATTTCATTGATGAATAATTGAGTTTTGTGATGTTAGTTGATGAATTATGAAAGACATGTTTTGGATTAATATGTTTTGTATTGGAATTTTTGATGATTTTGAATAATTAGGACTAAATTACAAAAATAATAAATTAAGGGACTAAAATGTGAAATAAATGAAATGTATGTAATTGTATGAATATAAGGAACATCCTGCCTAAGCATAGTGTATTCAAATTTTGCATGTTTTGTGTTTTGTGCAATTTGGACTAAATTGTAAAAAGTGTAAAATATCAGGGGTAAAATAGTAGTTTGCCCATTTATGTGTTTTTGGACTAAATTGAGTGAAATTATGTTTGAATGAGTTTAATTTGAACATGTTTAGATCAAGAACCAAAGAAATCTGATTTGGATCGGGGAAAACCAAAGTTGTCGATTAGTCGCCCTGTTCCGATTACTGTTGCTCGAGGTAAGTTTGTAAGCAAATAGATGTTATTTATTTGATTAATTATGAAATATATATGCTGAAATGTATAATGTGATAGTATATATGAGAAAGTCGAATATGTATAAGCTTGAAATCTATGTGTACGAGTTCGATTCGACCGAGTTACAACGTCCGAAAGCCCCGTACAAACCTTAGGAATAGCTAGGATAGTGGCATTGATATGTGATTACATGTAAGACCATGTTTGGGACATTGGCATCGTATTTGATTCGTGTAAGACCCTGTCTGGGATAGTGGCATTGATATGTGATTACATGTAAGACCATGTCTGGGACGTTGGCATTGTATGATATGTGTGATTATCCAAATATCCTATTCAATTCCGAATGGTTTAACGGGCAATGATAAGTTGTGATCAAATGTATAAATTGAGCTAAAGTGATCAGGTATGAGATAGCTATTACCTATTTGAAAATAAGGTAAGTTGGTTATTTAATATGTGATGCAAATTATATATGATGTAAATGAAAATATGTGTATATGAAAAGTACATTCGGCCAAAAATTATGCATAGTGGTATCATATTTGTGATCTATGTGCAAATATGAATGATTATATTCGGCCTTATGAATATAAAGTATGAATATTAATGAAATGATTCATGATTATATGTATATGAGTTTATGTATATTCAGTTAAATAATGATATTATGGTTTTGATATTGAATGATATTTTGATATTGGTTATATGTATATTCGGCTAAATGAAAGTTTATGTTGTACTTGAAATTGTAAGTTTGAAATTAAATGTGATTATGATAGTATGAACTGGTTTGGTTAAATTGAGTTGATATTGTCATTAAGTTATTTATTTGCCTATGACTTACTAAGCTAGGAAAGCTTACTATATGTGTATGTTTGCCTCTGTTTTATAGATTTTGGAGTCAAGTTACGAGCTTGGGGATCATCAGTGAAGTTTATCACACTATCGACTACTTTTGGTACTTTATAAGTTAAATTTCGAACCTATGGCATGTATAGGCTAGATAATATTTGAAAATGTTGGATTTTGGTTTGTGTATATATATAAGCCATGCGAAAATGGCTTGTTTATTTTGTTAGGTTCGGTTTCAAGGTTTGAACAAATTACGGTTATATTTGACATGATTGGAGTTTGATTTGGTATGCATATTATATGATAGGTATGATTTGTGTTTTGGTGATATGTTTGGATTTGGTTATTTTGTGAGATAAATGGTAATTCATTTAAAGTATAATTATATTCGGTTATACCTAGTCAAAATAATGGTATATGTTTATGACACGTTTATTTGTGGATTGGTTATTTAGGTTCGGTTGGTGATGATAAAGAATGAATGTGATTTATTTGTTAATTGGTTTGATCATTGGAAGTAGTATTGATAACTGAATAGGTAGTTTGAATTAGGTTGAACATGTATATTTGGTATTCTATGAATTGTCTTTTATGTTCAAAAATGGTATATTTATTATTTAGTTAAAGGCATGAAATTATATTAAAGAATGTTTTTAATGAAGGTTGGGTATATGAGTTAAATTATGTTTAATTATATTTGAGAGTTTGAATGTTATGATATTTTGGTCTTATAATTCGAATGTGGGAATTATGATATAATAAACATGGTTTTGAAGTATGTTAGTTTCGTTTGGAATTCGAAATTTTATAAGATATTGATAAGGTTATATTATTAAACATGTTACGCATATGTGGAAGAAATATACTTGGTTATAAGTTATGCATATGATTGCCATGATTCATTGATTTTAATGTTTGAATATTAATATGGAAAGTGTATGAATTATAGAATCAAAGCATGTTAGATTAGTTTAAAATTTTACTAGAATATTAGTATTGAAATGATTATATTATTTGGTACATGAATTGAAATGAATGTTTGCTCTGAGTTGTATTTTGATTGATAATGCCTCGTAACCCTATTCCGGTGACGAATATAGGTTAGGGGTGTTACAACGAGCCTAAGGACTATGTTGTAAAATGATGAAAAGTTAGTGGCAAAAATGTAAATTTTTCCATAATGTGTTTTTGGGCTGAATTGAATAATGTGATGATTAAATAAGTTAAATGTGGTATTATAGATCAAGAAAAACAAAGTTTGGGTGTAGATCGGGGGAAAAACAAAATATTTGACGAATAGGTCCTTTTGGCCATTTTTGTATCCGAGGTAAGTTCGTATGTTAAATAAACTTTACTTTAAATGTATTTTAAATGCTTTCATTTATGCATGAATTGTGTAATCGACCTTACGGACACATTTGACAACGTTTTGATAAGCGGGAATTCTCAATCGAACCTTAGGAATAGATTGGGATACGAGTGACATGTCACTAGGGTTTTATGTTATGTGATCCAAGTGTTGGTCCTATACGTCCTACTGGTGGCTGAGTATATCGTCATATGTTATGGTTACTTGACAGCTTGTGTGAGCAGCACCGAGTAGCTACATCTTGACTGACAGCTTGTGTGAGCAGGCCCGTTGTTGGCTTAAGAGCTAGCATATATGTGATATGAGATAGAGGTAGTAATGGCTACATATCTGGCACCTTGTGTGCAAGGTTTCCTGAGTATCCGAATTTATTATTCCAAGTGGTTCATTGGGTATGACAAAGATGAGAATGTGTAGGAAATTATTTCGAGATGGTACAGGTATGTACTTAAAGCTTATGACTATTAATTCGTGATATGACGATCTTAAGGTAAGTTTGTGATGGTAGTGATTTTTTATCATGATATTATGGAAAATTACCTTGCCTTATGTTATATTACTTGCATGTCAATAAATGATAAGGTTTGCTTGTTTCTTTCATACGAGCTTACTAAGCTATATAGCTTACTCCGTTTTATTTTCCATGTTTTATAGTGTCACCAAGCTAGCTTAGATTGGAGATTGTCGGAGTTCACATCACACTATCAACTGTCATTTTGGGTATCGATGATCTTAACATTTTGAGAATATGACATGTATAGGGACTTGGTCATTTTATTATATGTGTCAGAAAGAAATTGGTCAAATGTATCGGCTTGTAATTGTCAAGGCTTGATGTGGTATTTGGCCATGAAACTTGGTTTATTTTGGTTGAATTGGTTGTAAGCTTATATATATTTATATATGCATGCATGTGCAATTATCTCTTGGGTGATGTGGTTTATAAATGCTTGGTAAATGGTTAAATGTGGCTTAATGGTTTTGGATGTTGAATGGTTAAGATTAGTACATTGGTGTGCTAGGAAAACAAACTAAAATTATGCATGTTATTGGTAGCCATATTAAAACTTGTAGCATGTGAGTTCGGTGCGATTTGGTTTGGTAAAATATGGTGTTGTAAATATGCTGAGTGTGGATAATGAAATGACATGAATTGGCCTTGTTTTGTGGATGTTTGGTAGCTCAAGCATATCATGATTTGTGCCATTGAACTTGTGTGTGTGTGTCTAGGTGGAAATGAGGGTGACAAATGGCTTGGTAAATAGCCTTTATTTTGTCCACAAGGTAGACACACGGACGTGTGTCTAGACCGTGTGTGACACACGGTCTGCCCCATAGGCATGTGTTCTGGCTGTGTGTCCCCTGCACCTTAATTTTGAGAAACAGAATGCCCAGAATTGAGCACACAGGTAGAGACAGGGGCGTGTGTCTCAGTCGTGTGAGGGACACGGCCTCAAGAACAGGCATGTGTTCCGACCGTGTGAAGTCGGCACCTATTTTATGAAAATTTAATTAACCACACAGCCTAGCACACGGGCGTGTGACTTGGCCGTGTGACCTTAATTTGTTCATGCTTTGTAAAACTAAGAGTTACACGGGTTAGGGACACGGGCGTTTGTGACCACATGGCCTGCCCACATAGGCGTGTCCCAAACCACACGGGTGTGTGACCCCTGTTCATAGCAAAAATTTTCTAAGTTTTGTAAAATTTTCTTAAGTGCTCGGTTTAGTCCCGAACCACTTCCAAAGTATGTTTCGGGCCTCGTAGGCTTGTATTTGGGACTTTATGATTGAATACAAATGGTTTTAATTTGGATGCAAATTTATGACTCGATTTGTCTATTTGCTTGCGATGTAAGTCTTGTAACAGCCCGATTTAGGGCCTAGTCAGAATAGTGGTCTCGGGACCACAAGTTTAGATTTGAATAAAGTATTTTATCATTATCTTGGAATCATTGCATATTTATATTAGTGTACGAAAAATTTGGTGAGTTAATTTTGACGTTTGTGAGCTCAATTGCGAAAAAAGACTAAATCACATAAAATGCAAAAGTCCTAAATTGATAGCTAAAACTGTCAAATAGCTAGAGAACCTAAATTGGGGGTCTTTAAAAGAAAATTAGACCCTATAGGGATAGCTTGGCCGGCCATAGGAGACAAATTGATGAGAAAGTCAAAATTAGGTGAGTTTTGGTCACCAATTTTGACTAGTTTTAATAATTAAAATAAAACAAAGGCCACATCCTCTTGATTTTTCTTCTTCACCAATTTTTACCAGCCATATGAAGGTTTTGAAGCTTGAAATTTGCAGCAACTTATCATCTCTAGGAGTAAGTGATTTTCATATCCTTTGATGAAGATTTTTACATTTTTAGACCCCTTGAAGCATGAGCTTTCAAATGAGGGTACTATTTTGCAAAATGGTTGAAAGTCTAAGGTTTTGCCATGAGAGCATCTAGGGTGTTTTTTGAATTTTTTTGGAAGAATATGAAGCATAGTGGTGTGATAAACAACTTTTGTGAAAGGATTTTCATGAAGATACCTAAAAAGGACTAGTTTGCATAAGTTGTAAAGTAGATGATAAATGTGTAATACAGTGGGAATTTGCAGTTGCTATAAGAGTAAAAAGGGTTCGGCTAGGCTTAAGATGTGAAGAAATTCGATAAAGATCGATTTTCAAGTTTAGGGGTAAAATGGTCATTTTGTCAAGGTCTAGGGGCAAAATGGTCATTTTACCAAAGAAGTGAATTTCCGATTGCCTAATTTTATTGAGTGATTAAATAAGTGTATTTTTCTATTATAGATCAAGAAATACCGAATTCGAACCTAGACCGAGGGAAAGCCAAGCAAATCGACTAAATCAACTAGTCGCCACATTTTGTAATATGAGGTAAGTTGTATGTAAATAATACAACTACATTGATAATATATGTGTTTGAATTGTATTGAAATTATTATAGCATAAATTCCCTGACTTGTGGAAACGCAAAAATGTGATGAGAATAGAGATAGTAGAGTTCTTGTTTGGACCTAGGAAATAAATCGGATATTCAAGCCGTGACATATGGGTTATTGTGAGCTAGTGTGAGACATGTCTGGGACATGCATCGGCCACATTATGAGAGCCAGTGTAAGACCTTGTCTGGGACATAGCATCGGCATCAAGACGAGTGCTAGTGTAAGACATGTCCTGTAACACCCCTTACCCGTATCCAAGGCCGGAACAGAGTACGAGGCATTACCAGACTTAACAATACACATAGATGAAAACCGGGCCATAAAATTTCATTTAATTCAAAACTTTTCGAACACATGCATAATAAACAAAGCTAACTATATCATCACATCAAAACATAGGACATGGCACGATTAATTAAACTTATAAACCATAATGGATAAGGACCACATCTCATGATTTTATACGATAACTCAATGCAGACTGATACGTATGGTCAAAATCATAATAAAAATACATATCACAAACCAACTTCCTATACATGCCACTCACTTGATATTTCTAATATTTGAATTAATTTTCTCAAAAATGATAGTTTGATAGTGTGATTTTGCCTCCGACGATCTCCAACCCCAAGCCGACCTGCCAATACTAAATAAATGGAGAGGATGGGTAAGCTTTACGCTTAGTAAGTTCATATGAAAATAATAAGCAATTACTACCATGCTTTTCAAGATAAAACACTATAATTGTACAATTACACATATTCAAGACAGGCTGTTTTCTGGAGTCCCGGTGTTAAAAAAAATCATATCTCAAGTTAAAAAACCCGAAATCCAATTTCGTAAATTTTATATGAAACTAGACTCATATTTCTACTTACTAATTTGTTTCTAGAATTTTTGGTCGGGCCATTTAGTACAGTTTATTAGTTAAAGTCTCCCCTATTTCAGGGTATGACTACTCTGACCCCTGTGCACTACGAACCAAATTTCTCCCTGTACAGAATTCCAACGACCATGCCGTTTGTTTCCCTTAAAATTAGATTCAATAAAGAATCCATGCATGTAAGGTATGACTCTCAATAATTTTTTTACAATTTATGGTGAATTTCTAAATTCAGAATAGGGGATCTCGAATTCATTCAGACCCTGTTTTACAAGAATTCAAATATCACACAATATAGAATTCTTTTGCTTCCCATGTTTCTTTCATGTGAAAATGGAATCATTAAGCTTTATTTCCATAATTTTTCTTTTAAATTTAATTCAACTTACACAATTTTTGGTGAATTTTCAAAGTCATGCACTGCTACTGTCTAATACTGTTTTACTACTAAAGTTCACTTTTACACAATTTCACTTAATCCATTCCATTTTACCGAGGTTCGCTCAAATATTGAGCATATTACTCATAAATTCAAATAAAAATATACTTGCACTTGTTCATCACATAATCACTTTCACATGTATTTTCATTTAATCGATTTCCCGTTGAACTCATCGGAATAATAACAGATACACAATTGCCTGCACATTTTCCCATTTCCACACTTGTAGCCGAAGCTATCTGGTACGCATAGTAGCCTGCACTTAGTACTACACATGCGACCAACAGTCTGGTACACGTAGTAGCCCGCACTTAGTACTACACACGTGACCTCACCATCTAATACATGTAGCAGCCTGCACTTAGTACGACACACGTGATCATAGTTTTCGGGTACGCATAGTAGCCTGCACTTAGTACTACACATGCGACCTTACAATAGATCATTCGTATCGTTTTTATTCCGAAGGTTCAATCGGGAAATTCCTCACTTTTCAACATTTTACTAAATTGTCCGTAATCAATTTAAATTCATAATTTACATCAAATAACCATTTGATAGGCAGCCACATTTCGTATGATATCAAAATATAATAACATAAAAAGAATCGATAGATTATTTATGTACAACTCAAATATCAAATCAGCTTTTAAGAATTTACATAACATATATCACATATTTCATATATCACTTGTCATGTATCTTCATTTTCTTGCATTTCATGTAACATTCTTTCATGTCATATTTCCACATCATAAACACCATTCCATCAACTTTTCCAATATATTAAATCATAAAATATATGCAATAATAGTAAGAAATAAAATTCAAACATAACATTGCATTATTATTATCATGCGAACTTACCTCGATCCAGAAACAGCAATTTACCATTTTAGTCCATAACCTTGTATTTTCCCGATTTAAGCCCGAATCTTGATTTCTTTCATAATCGAGCTTGGAAGCTTGGAAACCCTAGCCATGGAGTCTCCCTTGGTATACACGTCCATGGTGAAGAAGATGAGCAAAATTGGCTTTTAATTTTGTATTTTAATTCATTTTATCCCTAAATGACCAAAATGCCCTTACTACTAAACTTTCCAAAAATTCCATTCATGTCCAATATTTGTCCATAAACTTTGAAATTGGTCAAATTACTATTTAAGACCTCCTAATTAATATTTCAAAGCAATTTCATACTAGAAACTTCTAGAATGCAAGTTTTGCAACTTATTCAATTTAGTCCCTAACTTCAAATTAAGCACTTTATGCATAGAATTTCTTCACGAAATTTTCACACAATCATGCAATCATATCATAGACCTCAAAATAATCATAAAATAATTATTTCTATCTCAAATTTGTGGTCACGAAATCACTATTCCGATTAGGCCCTTATTCGGGATATTACATGTCCAGGACATGCATCAGCCTCGAGACGTAAGCCAGGGTAAGACATGCTGGGGACAAGCATCGGCTACAAGATGATAGTCAGTGTAAGACCATGTCTGGGACATGGCATCGACTTGAGTTATGAGCCAGTGTAAGACCATGTCTGGGACATGGCATCGGCACCTTACCTCACGTTTGAGGCTGTGGAATATCCGATAGCATTCCGAATGGTTTAACGGTGAAAGCTTTGATTTCTAGTTAATGAGGAAAGCATAACCTTGTTGTGAGTGATACAGGTACCTATTTGGTATGTATAAAATGTGAGCCACATTATATGCTATATTGTAACACCACTTACCCGAGACCATCGCCGGAGTCTAGCACGAGGTGTTATTAGACTTATCTTACTTGTTCGGGGCATAAAAAAATTACTTTTTAAAATAAATATTAATTCACTCACATTCACCCAATAAATCCCTAAAAAGGACCCTCGAGGCCCTAAAACGTGCAATTGGAATGGTTCGGGACCAAACCGGGAACATTAAAAATTTTTTGATTACTTACACAAATCAAAACAATTTATTTCACTATTCATGATAAAACTGTCCATCTGCATAACAGTTACTAAATTAATTATAACACGAGTTAAGAAACTTGAAATTTAAATCCGTAAATTTTTCCTGAAACTAGACTCATATATCCTCTTACCATAATTTTTCCAGAGTTTTTGGTTTGACCAATTAGTACAGTTTATTCATTAAAGGTTCCCCCATTTGCAGTTCAGTGGACCTGACCTCTCTTCACTAAGAATCCATTATCTCAATATACAGAAATCAGATAATGTTTTTTTTTGTTTCTAATGACAATAGACTCACTAAGGAATCTAGAAATATAAACTTTGACCTAATAATTCATTTTTTACAATTTCTAGTTATTTTCCAAAGTTGGAACAGGGGATCACGAAGCCACTCTGAACCAGTCTTATAGAAATTTAAATATCTCAGTATATAGACTTCTTTTGCTTGCTCTGTTTCTTTCCTATGAAAATAGACTCAATAATCTTTAATTATATATCTCATTCACCATTTAATTCCATTTCTAAAATTTTTAATGATTTTTCAAACCACGTCACTGCTGCTACTTCCTAACTGTTCCATGACCAACTTTTACTCCTCCATAATTTCTTTGCATCAAACCTCATTTAGGCATACATAATACCAAAACATGCTCTTGTTTAACTATATCATAAGCTAATCATTACCAAGTATTCACCTGCCATTCTTTAATCATATCATAAGGACATACACACAAAATAGCCAAGTCCCTATACATGCCATAACTTAAAGTATTTCTAGTCACACAATACCGAGATAACTCGTTGATAGTGTGAGGCGATCTTCGACATCCTTACAATTTTCCGAATTGGCTTTGCGATGCTATAAAAAAGGGAGAAAAGAAAAAGAGCAAGGATAAACTTAGTAAGTTTGCTTGTAAATAAATAACAGCATTCTAAATGAGTTTCGAACATGGACTTATCTTACCTTCCCTTTGGTACACTCTTTAAATTTTCCGTTGAACCACTTGGAATACTAAGGATACATGGGTACCTTTCCTTTTTAAACTTACCATTGCCATGTCTTGACATGGTCTTACGTGGTATCATTGCCTTATGAACTCACCATTGCCATGCCTTGGCATGGTCTTACATGGGATCTTTGAATTATCGTAGTTTATCAATGTCATGTCTTGACATGGTCTTACATGATTTCCTTACCTTGTAAAACTTACCAATGACATGCCTTGGCATGGTCTTACTTGGTATCCTTAAACCCTAATGTCATGACATTTGTATCCTACACATTCTTAAGATTCAACCAGGACTTTTAAGTATCATTTCTTCGTCAATTCTTGCTTGAATCATCAAGGAATAAATTTTCAAAATAAATATATAGATGCTGAAAAATAACATCATTAATTGTAAATAATAAAACATTGTATTTATTTACCGTAAACTTACCTCGATACAAAATACGATCAAATATTTTGATTTAGTCCTCAACATGTTTCTTTCCTCGGCCTAACCTCGAATTTCATTCTTCTTGATCTATAATAGCAAATTTAACTTATTTAATATTCACATTTATCAATACAGTCCTTAACTCTAACTTTTGAAAAATTACAAGTTTGCCCCTAAACTTTTGCATATTTACACTTTTTCCCCAAGGCTTGGAAATGAAACTTTATCCCTAATTCTTATGTTTTATGATATGCTGATCATTTATTTACCTACGGCAACATCAAATTCCCATTCTAACATGTACTTATGACCATTAGGTATTTTTACCGATTATGTCGTTTTACTCATTTTCGCTTAAAATCGCTTAGCTTAAGTCCTTTAACATAATTTCAAGCTTCATATTCTACCATAAAACATCAAAATAAACACATTTCACCTATGGGTATTTTCCCAAATATAGCCCTAGGTTAAATTATTGCTAGAATAAGCTAAATCAAGTTACCGAGACTTTAAAAACGTAAAGAATATTAAAAACGGGGCTTGAAATCACTTACTATGAAGCTTGGAAGCTTGACAAAATCCTAACTATGAAGAACCCTTGAAATTTCGGCCTAATGAAGAAGATGAGCCCATTTTGCCATCTTTTTCCCTTTTTTAATCTTTTAATTACCAAATGACTAAAATACCCTTCATTAAAACTTTAGTTATTTTTATCTATGTATGTCCATTTTTGTCCATGAAAACCTAATGGTCTAATTACCATTTAAGGACATCTACTTCAATTATACTCTTCAATTTTATCCTTTAGCATCTAAAACTCATATTTATCAACTTTTGCAATTAAACCCTAGAAGGCAAATTAAGCATGCTATCTATAAAATTTTCCATCGATACTCTAACACATGCATCTAACCACTTGGTAAATTATAAAAATTAATCGGAATAAACTTTTCTATCTCAGATTCGTGGTTTTCCAACCACTGTTCCGTTTAGGCCCTATTTTGGGATGTTACATTTTTCCCCACTTTAGGGATTTTCGTCCTCGAAAATCTTACCTGTGAAAAGATTTGGATATTGTTTTTGCATAACCTCTTCAGGCTCCCATGTAGCCTCGTCTACCCCATGCCTATTCCATAATACTTTCACAAGTGCAATACTTTTGTTCCTTAGTTGCTTGACCTCTCGAGCTAAAATCTTTACCGGTTCTTCACCATAAGTCATATCTTGCTGAATCTCAACCTCTGTCCATGAAATCACATATGAAGGATCAGAACGGTAATGACGTAACATGGACACATGGAACACATCATGAATCTTCTCTAACTCTAGCGGCAAAGCTAACCAATATGCTAATCGTCCAACTCTTTCAGTCACCTCAAACGGTCCAATAAAACGTGGACTTAGTTTGCCTTTCTTGCCAAATCTAAAGACTTTTTTCCATGGGGATACTTTCAAGAACACTTTGTCACCAACTTGATACTCAATCTCTCTTCTTTTCAAGCCTGCATAAAACTTCTGTCTATCTGAAGCTGCTTTCAAGCAATCTTTGATAACTTTCAATTTCTCTTCAATTTCTTTAACTAAATTAACCCCGTAAATCTTATTTTCTTTAAGCTCTGTCCAATACAAAGGTGTGTGACATTTACGTCCATACAAAGCTTCATAAGGTGCCATTTTCAAACTCGACTGGTAACTATTATTATAAACAAACTCTACCAATGGCAAATATTTCTCCCAATTACCTTGAAATTCTAAGACACAACATCTGAGCATATCCTCAAGTATCTGAATAACTCTCTCTGACTGACCATCGGTCTAAAAATGGAAAGCTGTACTAAAACTCAACTTTGTGCCCAAAGCTTCCTGTAACTTCTTTCAAAACCATGAAGTGAATCTCGGGTCTTTATATGAAATAATCAATAACGGTACTCCATGTAGTCTGACTATCTCTGAAATATACAACTCGATCAACTTGTCAAGTGAATAATCTATACAAACTGGAATAAAATGAGCCGACTTAATTATCTTATCAATCACAACCCATACTGCATCTTTTTTTCTCAGTGTCAACGGCAATCTGTCACAAAATCCATGGCAACTCGGTCCCATTTCCACTCAGGAACTAACACAGGTTGCAATAAACCTGAAGGTACCAAATGTTCTGCTTTTACCTGCTAACAGATCAAGCAACTAGAAACAAACTCTAAGATATCTCTCTTTATTCCTACCCACCAATAAATTTTCTTCAAATCATTATACATCTTTGTACTACCTGAATGAATAGACAAAGAACTGCTATGTGCTTCCTCTAAAATATTTTGAATAAGCTCATTATTCTTTGGTACACATATCCGATTTCTGAACATTAAACAATCATCAGAATTGATCTGAAAATCTGACTCTATACTCGACTCACACTGAGCTCTTTTGGCTTTCAACTCACTGTCATCTTTCTAAACTTCACAAATTTCTTCAAGAAACATTGCCTTAGCTCTTAATTCAGCTAAGATAGAACCATCATCCGATAAGCTTAAACTAGTGTTCAAAGCTCTTAATGCAAATATAGATTTTCTACTTAAAGCATCAACAACTATGTTTGCCTTACCTGGGTGATAATCGATCACTAGTTCATAATCTTTAATCAAATCTAGCCATCTTCTTTACCTCAAGCTCAAATCTTTCTGAGTCATCAAGTATTTCAAACTTTTATGATCAATAAATATTCGACACTTCTCACCATACAAGTGATGTCTCCAGATTTTCAACACAAATACAATGGCAGCTAGTTATAAATCATGTATCGGATAATTTTTCTCATGTGGCTTTAGCTGTCTAGAGGCATAAGCAATTACCTTTCCTTCCTGCATAAGTACACAGCCAGTCCATTCAAGGACGCATCACTGTAAATCACAAACTCTTTACCTGGTTCTAGTTGTACTAAGACAGGAGCTTCAGTCAACAATGCCTTTAACTTGTCAAAACTCTGCTGATACTTTTCAGTCCATTCAAACTTGACATCTTTCTATAGCAATCTTGTCAATGGAGTAGTTATCATGGAAAATCCCTCTACAAATAATTTATAATAACCTATGAGACCAAGAAAACTTCTGACCTCTGATATATTCCTGGGAGGCTTCCAATCGACAATGGCTGAAATCTTGCTCGGATCAACTCTAATACCTTCACCTGAGACTATATGTCCAAGAAAACCCACTTCCCGTAACCAGAACTCACTTTTGCTAAACTTGGCATAAAGCTGATTATCTCTCAAAGTCTGTAAAACTATTCTCAAATGCTCTGAATGCTCAGTCTTATCATGAGAATAAATCAAGATATCATCAATGAACACAACTACAAATTTATCCAAGTAAGGTCTAAAAATTCGATTCATTAAGTCCATGAAAATGGCAGAAGCATTAGTCAAGCCAAATGGCATTACAAAGAACTCATAATGGCCATACCTAGTCCAGAAAGCAGTCTTCGGAACATTTGACTCTTTAACTCGCAACTGATAATATTTGGATCTCAAATCTATCTTGGAGAACATAGTAGCTCCCTTCAATTGATCAAACAAATCGTCAATTCTAGGCAGTGGATACTTGTTCTTAATAGTCATCTTGTTAAGTTGCCGATAATCTATGCACAATCTCATCGAACCATCTTTTTTTTCACAAAGAGCACTGGTGTACCCCATGGTGAACAACTAAGTCTTGCAAAGCCTTTCTCTATTATTTTTTGCAACTAAACTTTCAATTCTCTCAATTCCATTGGAGCCATTCTATAAGGAGCAATAAAAATGGGTGTTGTACCCGAACCAATTCAATACCAAACTCAACTTCTCTAATAGGAGGCAAACTTGGTAGTTCTTCCGGAAACACATCAGGAAACTCACATACCACAGGCACTGATTCAATTTTCAACTCTAGATCTTTAGTATTCAACACAAAATCAAGATAAGTTTTATATCCTTTTCTCAAGCATTTCTGAGCAAACATAACAAAAATCATGGCAATTGTACTATCTGAATCATCTGAATTAACCCGAAGAATTTCACCATTTTCGCATTTCAACTTAATAAATTTCTTTCCACAATTCATTATCACATTATGCAAAGTCAACCAATCCATACCAAGAATCACATCAAACTCATCAAATGGAAATATCATGAGATCGGCCAAAAACAGTAACCTCTAATCATCAAAGGGCAATTTTTACGTACTTTGTCTACTAATACATATGACCCAAATGATTCGATACTTTAATCACAAATCTCGTAGACTTTATAGACATGTTCATACTAGGCATCAATTTCATGTAAACATAGCAATGGGTCAAACCCGGATCAATCAAAGCAGTAACATTAACATCATGAAGAGAAAATGTACCTGTAATTACATCAGAAGAGGATGCCTTTTCACGAGCACGGATAGCATAGGTCCTTGCAGGTGCTCTAACATCTGGTCTCGCTACTAAATCTTTAGATGCACCTCTACCTGCCCTTATTCCTGAACTTCTCTGAGGTCTACCTCTAACGGGGGCATTGCCTAATCTTACGCTCGATATTACTTCTCTTTTAACCATCTCAGGACAATCCCGAATGAAATGATTCGATGCACCACATCGGAAACAACCGGTCTCAATTGGTCGACATTGACCTAGATGACATCGACCACATTGAGGACACTCGGGTCAATGAGGCTGAATACTACCAACACTCGCAATTAAAGTGGTCTGAGCTTTCTGACCCATAAATCTTCTACCTCTGTTTCAGCTAGAATACCCTGCTAAAAAATTAGATCTCGTAGAGAACTCTCTAGGCCTCTTGGATGTAGACTGAAACGACTTACTCATCTATCTTTTCTTCGTGTCTTGCATCTCAATTTCAGTTTTACCCTTTCCTTTCAGCAACTCCTCTGCATTACAAGCTCTTTTAACTAAAATGACAAACTCTTTTATTTCTAAAACACTGGCTGATAGTTGAATATCGTCATTGAGCCCATCTTCAAATCTCTTGCACATAATAGCTTCAGTAGACACACACTTTAGAACATAATTACTGAGTCTGACAAATTCACGTTCATATTCAGTCACTGTCATCTTACCCTGCTTTAGTTCAAGGAATTCTTTTCTTTTCTTGTCGATGAACCTCTGACTAATGTATTTCTTACGGAATTCCTCCTCAAAGAAATCCCAAGTAACCCTCTCTTTTGGTACTACTGACACAAGTGTCCTCCACCAATGGTAGGTCGAGTCTCTTAAAAGTGATACAACACACTTCATGCACTCTTCAGGTGTGCAGGATAACTCATCAAAAACCCTGATAGTATTCTTGAGCCAAAATTCAACTTTCTCTGCATTGTCATATTTAGTAGTCCGAAAATCTTCGGCCCCTTGTTTTCTAATTTTATCAACTGTTGGCTTCTCTCTTCTAATTGTATCTGTGATTGGGGAAGCTACATGGGTAGTTTGAGGATCATGAGGGGGTGGAGGTCTAACGGCCAGATTCGTACGAATGAACTCGGCAAACCATTCATTCATAGCTTGGAAGAAGGCTTCTCAAGCCCCTCCTCCCTAACTAACTGTAACGGGCCTTTCACTACTATCTGGTGGCACCGTTGCTTCTACGAGATCAGGCATTTTACTTTCTACATCATCTACACCAACTCGTTCGGGATCCATAACTATAAAAGAAAAACATTTTAAAATCGTCAAGAGTCGTCACACTATCAAAATATAAGTATGGCATGCATAGCTAGACTCTTACTCATTCTAAATATTCCGAGAACCAAATAAAATCTTGATCTGATACCAATAAATGTAACACCCCTTACCTGAGATCGTTGCCGGAGTCGAGCACGAGACGTTGCTAGACTTATCTTACCTGTTCGGGGCACAAAAAAATTTACTTTTTAAAAAAATATTAATTCACTCACATTCATCTAATAAATCCATAAAAAGGGCCCTCGAGACCCTAAAAAATGCAATTGGAATAGTTCGGGACCAAACCGGGAACATTAAAAATTTTCCGATTACTTACACAAATCAAAACAATTTATTTCACTATTCATAATAAAATTGTCCATTTGCATAATAGTCACTAAATTAATTATAACTCGAGTTATGAAATTCAAAATTTAAATCCGTAAATTTTACCTGAAAATAGACGCATATATCTTCTTACCATAATTTTTCCAAAATTTTTGGTTTGGCCAGTTAGTACAGTTTATTCATTAAATGTTCCCTTGTTTTGCAGTTTAGCGGACCTAACCTCTCTTTACAAAAAATTGATTATCTCATTATACAGGAATCAGATAATGTTTCCATTTGTTTCTAATGAAAATATACTCACTAAGGAATCTAGACATATAAATTTTGACTTATAATTCTTTTTTTACAATTTCTAGTGATTTTCCAAATTTTGAATAGGGGATCATTAAGTCACTCTAAACCAGTCTTACAGAAATTTAAATATCTCAAAATATAGACTTGATCTGTTTCTTTTCTATGAAAATAGACTCAATAAGCTTTAATTATATATCTCATTCACTATTTAATTCCATTTATACAATTTTTAGTGATTTTTCAAAACTACATCATTGCTGTTGTTTCCTAACTGTTCCATTGCCAACTCTTACTCCTTCATAATTTCTTTGCATCAAACCTCATTTAGGCATACATAATACCAAAACATGTTCTTGTTTAGCTATATCATAAGCTAATCATTACCAAGTATTCACCTGCCATTTATATTATAAGCTAATCATTACCAAGTATTCACCTGCCATTCTTTAATCATATCATAAGGACATACACACAAAATAGCCAAGTCCCTATACATGCCATAACTTAAAGTATTTCTAGTCACAAAATATCGAGATAACTCGTTGATAGTGTGAGGTGATCTTTGACATCCTCACAATTTTCCAAATTGGCTTTGCGATACTATAAAAAAGGGAGAAAAGAAAGGGAGTAAGCATAAAGCTTAGTAAGTTTGTATGTAAATAAATAACAACATTTTAAATGAATTATCAAGATAACCTGAACCTTTCAAACATGGACTTATCTTACCTTCCCTTTGGCACACTCTTTAAATTTTTCATTGAACCATTTGGAATACTAATGATACACGGGTACCTTTCCTTTTTACACTTGCCATTGCCATGTCTTGACATGGTCTTATGTCGTATCCTTGCCTTGTGAAGTCACCATTGCCATGCCTTGGCATGGTCTTATATGGGATCTTTGCCTTATCGTAGTTTATGAATGCCATGTCTTGACATGGTCTTACATGATTTCCTTTTTGATATTTGAAGTCATTTTCATGCCAGATAATCATTAATAACTCATATTTTCTCTTTTTGATCAAATTATATTTTAATCCTCTAAATTTTCAAAATTTTCAATTTGGTCTTTCTTCCACATTCTGATATTCAGAACTTCCTATCTCGATTCCAACTCAATATCAACTAAATTATTTATAAATTCTCTTTATCTCATTCGTTTTCATATTTCCTCAAAAATTCACTAAACATGATCATGGAATAGTACTAGATGTTATACCAAAAAATTTGGGGTTTTACAAAAAAAATCTCATTTTGCTCCACAGGAATCGGAAAAGTATTTTTTAGCATTATTTCTTCGCAAAATTTTGACAAACACACAAAACTGAGATTTTACCTTAATATAAAAGGCACAAAAATGAGAAAAACAACTCCAACCAATTTTTCATAAAAAAAGTATCCATTTCATGCAAGAATAATCATCCAAAAACGTAACAAAATATTTAAATCCGTACACGGTTGCCAACCATCTAAATGTTCCAACTCAAAGCAGAACTAGCTCCTTGATTAACTTTGGCTCCCTTAACAGTTTAAACAATGCTTTAGATAAGCACTTCTGGCTCTAAAAGCATTTTGGAAGAAAAGTTGTGCTAAACAAGCTATTTTTGGCTAAAATTTTTTACTTTTTAAAAGTGTTTTCTGAGGAGGAGAAGCTAAAATTTTTTAGTTTTTCCTCTCTCAAAAGCACTTTTGGTACTTAATTACTTTTTCACCCCTTCAAAAAATAGTACCTTCCTTTTTTTTGTGGTGCTTAAATACAAATGTGTTAAAATTATTAATTAAAAATAAAAAATATATTTTTAAAATACTAATTACAAATATTTAATGGTTATATTTAAATATTTAAAATATAGTTTATATATTCTAATTAGATTTTATAAATAATTATAATTTATTACTTACAAATATTTAAAATTTATATTTCATATATTAAAATATTAACAAGTTATAATAAATTTTTTATATTCTTACTAAAATATAATAATATTAACTAATTTAAATATTATTTAAATACATAGTTACTTGATAATAACATGTCTAAAATGGATATTTTATTTCTCAAAAGAACTTTTTAACAACAATGTTAAACAGTCAAATTTTAAATCAAACTTTTTAAAATTACTTCCCAAAAATACTTTTTCACGGTACTTTTCAAAAGTATTGTTAAATTAGCCCTTAATAAAGTTACATGTTTCACATTTCAAAAAAAGCAAATCATGAAATTGCAAACATAGTTTTTTTAATTATGTTCGAAAAGGATGTTCGAACTCACAATATGCTTCGATAAAAGAGGTCATTAGAATAAGATGTGTCAAGAATATAAACACCATAAGATACATATCTTTCTCTAATTGTGTGTTTCATTTTCAAAGTTTACACCCAAATTAAGTTTGAAAATTTATTTTCTCATTTTTTTTTTCAATTTTATTTGTCAAAAGCTTATGCATACTTGATTGTCTCCGTATACATGCACTGCATGAATTACCTTTTTAGTAAAATGAGTGCCACACTGACCAGATTTATCTCTTGTTTATATAGGGGGTGATGTGTATGCACCGGATGAAAATCGTTCATCGTGACCTAAAAAGTGCTAATTGCCTTTGAATAAGCACTGGACTGTGAAGATATGTGATTTTGGGCTCTCGAGAATGACTGTTAGTGACTGTAGTAAACAGGTTAGCTAACTTCGTTTTCAGTTGTACAAACTGTTAGCTTACTTTACAGTTAGTTAGCTGTTGTACCTAGTTATTATCTTTTAAGGAATCAGTTGAAGGAGGTTAGCTAGGAATCTTTTTAGTCCTGGCCATTCTTCAACACTCTTAAGCTTCTTGTAAAAATGAGAGACTCGTACCTAATTCTGGGATGTTAGAGCCTATTGAATAAAATAAGTAGACCATTTTTCTCTTGTTTCTTCTTCAGTTTCTTAAGAGATTTTCATGTGTTTTCTTGCTTTCCCTGATGTTCGTTCAATGACCAATCGACCCATGAAAGATTTTTGCATATGCAGGAACACCCGAATGGATGGCTCCTCAGCGAGAAGTGCGACATTTTTAGCCTCGGGGTGATAATGTGGGAGCACTGTACTCTAAATAGACCCTGGAAAAGTGTACCACCAGAAAGGTATGCAGTATACTGTTACTTGGTCTCTTTCAAACCATTTATCACGGTTAGAGAGTCTGAAGGCCCCCAGGCGGGCTAACTTCAGGTCTACCATACAAGCTTTTCATGCATTTTCCAGGATGTCTTTAGATTCTTAGATATTGATTCATTTCATGGCAATAATATGTGGACCACAATATGGTTACAGACCGTTGGGCAGAACCAGAAGATCGGCCAAGTTGCGAGGAGACACTCTCACTGCGAGTTCTCTCTCCGCTGAAACATTCTGTTTGGATTAAAAACCCAGTAGTGGTGTTAAAGCAGTTATGTCGGCTTTTAAAGTAGTTTAACTGTAATAATCTTTTCCATCATTATAAAAACAAGTTGTTGAAAAAAACGTAAATAAATCTCCTTTTTGGGAACTTTCAATGGCAAATCCTCTTACGATATATTTTCATTCCCTGCTGATCCATGAGACAAGAATGAAAAGCCTCAAACATGTAAAATGAACGCAACACGTCTCCGGACAAATTAGGCTGAAGTGGGGGAGGGAATTGCATGTATATAAAGAAAAGCAGACCATGGATGAACTTTTACAGTTTCTTTTCTAGACAAGGGAAAAAAGAAAATTTCGTACTTGAAACCCTCCTGTTCTTCCCGTGCATAATCTAATCAGGGCTAGGCTCCACACCAGTAAATCATTTCAATCGAGGATGGGTCGCCTATTTAGAGCAGCTTCAAAGCGACTACATGAGCCTGCTCTCATTTCAGTACTCATATCATTCTCTGGTGCCGGATAATAGTCTTCTCTCAGCTGTACGTCTCTGAGGTTAGGTATTTTAAGAAGGAACATCATGAAGTGTTCATGAGCCGTCCCATGGATAAATAACTTCCTAAGCTCAAGACATTCGGCCAGCAATGCAGCAGCAGGGAGTGAGAGACTCCTGTGGTTCACATCCCTGTCTTGTGGAGGCCAATAATCTAGTTCACTTAGCCTCAATTCCCCAATGCCATTAAGGAAAAACCTTTCCCACAAACTCAAATCCATTTGGCCTGACGGTGCTGTGAGTGCATAACCTATGGTTTCACTACAATCTAATTGCATCTTCGAAAGCCGAGGGTAGAGTGTAAGAGAGCTCAATCCAAATGCACGTTCAGATGGTTTGGAACGTCCCCTGCAGTCCCCTTCAACCTTTATTCGAATCTCCTCCAAATTAGGGCAGTTCAGAAGACCCGCCGCTGGCAATGGTGTAAGGAGTTCACCAACACCAATCCAAAGTGAAAGGTATTGCAACCTATCCCATTTCTTGCACCAAAATCCGTTGTTTTCCAGAATGTAACCATCACTCACGTCAGAGGAGTATTTGCATTTCTTCCTTCTCATTTCATGATCATACTCACTTCCCATTAAGCTAAATAAACTGGATGGTTCCTCCACTTGGTTGTGCCAAAAACTAAGACCAACCTGCTCGGAATTCCCAATCTCCTCCCATCCGTTCCAGACACAGTCAATATGCAGCCATTGAATCCGATCACGGATTGGCTCCACAGATCTCAATGAAGCTGCAGCATCAAGATTCTTGCAACAAGAAATCTTGACTTTAACCAAAGTATTTCTTAGCAAGCAAGCCATTGTCCTAAGACCCTTCTCCGTAATCCTTTTGCATCCTTGAACTTCAAACCTAGACAGCTTAGAGCACCCTCTCCCAATTGCAATCAATCCCATATCCGTCAAATCCCCACAATTCTTAATAGACAACTCTTCCAGACCCGAACACAAGGCAATCCCATCAAGCTGAGATTCATTCGCCAGACATATCCCATGAAACTGCCCCAACTTGAGCACTCTCAAATCCTTGCATTTAGAATTCAACATTTCCAATGCCATGGAAGTATCCCTGACGTTCCTTCCAACATCAAGCACAAGCTCTTGAAGCAGCGGCAAGCCAGAGAAGAACTCCACCAGCGTCCCTTTGGTAACCATAGCATCCTCCGAAGTAAATCCATCATTATCCGGATCACCTCGAACGTCAGTCAGTGTGGACGTATCAGCCAAATGCAAAAGCGTCAATTTAGGACAATTATTAGCCACAGCTAACAAGGTCTCATCTCCGACGAACCCAATGTACCTAGGATCAAAATTACAAGCCACCAAGATGTTCTTCAAGTTAGGACAAGCAGTGGTGATTTCCTTAATTTCCTGAGACTTAAACCCTTCAGCAAACGACGTCGTTAGCAAATTCAAGTGGACTAACGAGGCCGATACCTTGGGGCAAGCTTGAAGAACCGGGGGCAGATCTTCAGTCCAATAAAAAAAAGTGGACAAATCAAGCCAATTCAGATTCTCGCACTGCTCCAACAAACAAACAAAGTCTTCACCGATTGGCCACGAAGCCAGCCGTTGATGCCACCTAACTAACTTCACACGTTTCAACCCAGGCCATTGTTGAACCAAAATCTCGATCGTCAACGGTGATCTAGCGTAGACCGTCAAGGACGTGACCGCAGGGAACGCTCTGCGGAGGCGATGGGCCAAAAGCTGAGGATCAGTATCAGAAAACGGAGAAGAAAGAAGAGAGTGGCCCCATGGGGAGAGGAAGGAGAGGTCCAAGTCAGTGACGGATCTGAAACAGGTCGGGATCATGAAAAGGTCCCTTGCGTTACCGCGGAGAGTCAGAGAGACGCGCGTCGCCCTATCAAGAAGCATAAACTTACGGCTGACAAGGGAAAGAGAGTTCCGGGTTCGGGTATCTGAAATAGAAGCAAAGATGTTCGATAGAATAACGTCGGGGATATCGTTAATGGTGGCCATTTGGTGTTTGGGTGAGTAATGTTTGGGTGGGTGAGTTTGATTTGATTCAAGTTATAGATTGAATTTGAGAGATAAGCCAGATTTTGACGAAGAAATTTGGTTTGAGAAATGAAGTGAGTGAGAGAGAAGGTTGGCTTCTGGTTAAAGCTTTGAAGTTTGGATAAATACTAAAATGGCATTTGGGACTGGAGATGGGGATGGGATGTGGATAACAGTACACTAAATGAAAGTACTGGTGCGAGAGTTTTGTCTTGTCGCTGATTGGGAAGGCCACGTTGTCCAAGACTAGACCCAAACCCATCCTGGCACTGCATTGGGCGTTGGTTTGACATTGCCGTCTTCTTTTTTTTTTTTGGTTAAATTACTAGTGAAATACTTTTTCAGTGGATCTAAAATTTTTGTTGAAATTAATTAGTCAATTTAATAATCGTTTTCACCTTAAAACTTGAAATTAACCATTACTTTTACATTAATGTCTAAATTTTTTAACAAATTTAATTTTAAATTTGATAATTATTTTTACATTTAAATTTAAATATTAAGATTTTCAATAAAATATCAAAAATTAACTCTAGATAAAACAAGATTCAAATTTCGTCAAATTTAAAATTGAATTTTGATAAAAGAAATCAAACCTCAATTAAAAACGATTATCATCCAAAACGTGTATTAACATCAGTTTGTCATATTTTTCCCGTGTCTCTACGGAGGCAAGGTAAAAACTTTCCTAAATTTATTTTCCTTGGACAATGCCACGTGCTCGTGGAACCCACATCCAAGATTTTACCCCTCTTTTTCTTCTACTCAGCTCCTATTTTCTTTTTATCTTCTTCTAGTTTTGCTGGATTTCTAATTCAAAACAATAAATAAATAAAAAGGTTGGAATTGTTGTTGTCTGTATGTACATGTAAGTTTACCATTTCATTATACTTAAATGCCTTTTACGAATTGCAACAACTTGGAATTTTGTACTTATTAGATATGAATAAAACAGGACGGAAAGGATGAAGTTAAATCAACTACTATTTTACAATTAATACGCTTTGTTGTATTATTCATCCTACAATATTATAGATGTATAATTTTAAATCACTTTATTCAAAATGATCGAATTAAAATCAATCTATCAAACAGTTCGAGTTTTATCATCTCTAATTACAAAATATTAAAAAAATAAAAAGTTATGACTAAATTTGAAATAAAAATTAAAAGGAAGAATGATATGTACTTCATTAAAATCTTAACGCAATGTGACATGTTTT
Organism: Gossypium hirsutum; assembly: GCF_007990345.1. Lineage (NCBI taxonomy): Eukaryota > Viridiplantae > Streptophyta > Magnoliopsida > Malvales > Malvaceae > Gossypium > Gossypium hirsutum. The sequence continues at coordinate 68,591,145 of NC_053435.1, forward strand.
AGTCTTGAGTTAACTATAAACTAGTAAAAACAAAAAGCAAGTTATGGTGATTTCTTCTTCGTTGACCTTTTTGGAAAACAAGGCTACCAAGAAAGTTCGTATGTGTTATAATGATGCAAAGGAAGACAACCATCTTATGGTAGTGGATGGGGTTGGAAACCGTAATTGATTTCACTAGATATTATATTAAACTATGTCTCGCATGGTTGTGGTCAAGCTATTGGGCAGGAAAATAATGTTTCAAACTCTCTCGAATAAGATCTATCATTTATGGAAGCCATCAACTTTGGTCAAAATCGAGGATTTAGAGAATGATTATTTCATGATAAAATTCTAGGAGGAATGTAACACCCCTATCCCGTAACCGTCGCCAGAATAGGTAAGGGGCATTACCGGACTTGTAACTCATGTCAGGACAGTAAAATTTTGAACTTTTTCTTGAAATAAAGATCGTTCATTTAAATAAGTACTAAGCACAACCAGAGGTAAAATTTAAACTTCACTAAGTAAACATTCAAAAGATGTCATTTTCGCATGGCTTATATACATTAACCAAAAATATTCTTCCGCCACTAGTCTATTCTATACATGCCATAAAATAATTCTAAACATAACAGTAACAAGCGGTGGATAGTGATAGTGTGACTAGTTGCTGACGATCCCAGAGCCTGTAGCTTTGCAATGAGATCTATAAAACAGAGGAAACAGAGTAAACGGAGTAAGCATTACAATGCTTAGTAAGTTTTAAGCAGTGTCAACAGATAACAATCAAATTATAACATAGTTGTTCGTATATTTTATTTCACTCTTCCTTTGGGCATGCCATCCCTTTACCAAATATGCACAACTCATCATATACAATAGGCAGTTAAACTTTCACATAAAAGTGAGCTCATGTGACATAAATATATTGTATGATTTCACATAACCTCTCACACTGATCCGATGTCACATAATCATAGGAATAGTCTCATAGATTGCTCTCGTATGCATCACATAACTACCTTATGATTTAGTTCAAATCAAGCTCACATATAAACTTGGAGTACATACCTGTTTAACCTTTCGCATTGAATATGTTTATAAGCAATTCTTATTACGAAGTCTTATAGCTTTAACCTCTACTCGGATTATCGGCGAGACCTTTAGCTCAGACGAAATCTCCACACGAAGTTATCAGGTCTTACCCGGACAAAATCTCCACACGTAGTCATCGGGTCTTACTCGGACATAATCTCCACACGTAGTCTCCACACGTAGTCATCGGGTCTTACCCGGAATATATTTCCAAGTTTCATGTACATTTAATCACATGTTACAACATTCACATCGACTGTCATATTTGTAATTCATTTGCCTCATCAAATATCTAATAATACACACCTTTCACATTGGTCGTTCGGCCACAATATACGCACATCGCCTACATATTTCACACTAGCCATTCGGCTTTACCACATATACATATCTCATATATATATATTTCACATTGACCATTCAGCTTTACCACATATGCATATCTCATACATATTTCACATTAGCCATTCGGCTTTACCACATATACATTTCTCATACATATTTCACATTAGCCATTCGGCTTTACCACATATATGCATGTTCATATTCACCACATTGGCCATTCGGCCTTATCACACATATGCATGCTCACATTCATCACATTGGCCATTCGGCCTTATCACATATATGCATGTTCACATTCATCACATTGGCCATTCGGCCTTATCTCATGTATACACATTCACATTCATCACATAAAATCCTAAATCAAAATATAAATTTTCATGTATCCACATCACAATTATCCAAATATACTTCACATACCACATATACTATCGTGTATACACTTTGTCTTGGCCGAATCTACATCAATCATTTTCCAATGAATAATTCAATTTCACGCCATACTATCATTTCATAGTCGAATACTCATAAACTTACAATTTCACAAATTTTAATATCAAAGATCCATCTAACACTCATATATCGTTTTACAATATCACGATTTAGAATTCACGTATGGGTTTAATCAATAGCTTATGAGCAACTAAAACAAGTTTTATCCATGTTTACAACAAAATCACATATCCACTACGAGCTGTTTTCCTGAGCAATAGTCACTAAATTAGCTATAACTGGAGCTACAAAACTCCAAATCACTTGCCGTTAATTTTTCCTGAATATAGACTCGTATATCTTCCATCCATAAAATTTCTAGAATTTTAGGTTTGGCCAATAAATACCAGATTTTTCTTAAAGTTTCCCATGTTTCACTGTTTGACTAATCTGACCACTCTTCACTACGAATCAAATTTTTCATTGTACAGAATTCAAAATGTGTTCTATTTGATTTCATTTGAAACTAGACTCATTATGGAGTCTAAGCATATAAATTTTATCTTATAACCATTTTTTTACAAATTATAATGATTTTCTAAAAACAGAACAGGGGATTTCGGAGTCATTCTGACACTGTCCCACACAACTTTAAATATCTCTTTATAGGAAATTTTTTTGCTTACACGGTCTCTTTTATAAGAAACTAGACTAACTAAGCTTTGATTACATATTTTATTCAGCCTATAATTCCACACCAACAATTTATAGTGATTTTCTAAAATCACGTTACTGCTTCTGTCCAAAGCAAATTATTACAATTTGCTCTTAAATTTCCAAGTCCAAACACTTATGAACTTACCATTTGAGTTTAAGACATATCATGGCCACATCATATCTTATTAAATCAACTCATTATGTCCTATTATGATTGAATTTACTCAACGTTTAATCACTTAAAACTTACCTCGGATGTGGTCGAACGATTTCGGCGGCTATTCAATCACTTTTTCCCTTCCCTTATCCAACAGTGGTCCTCTAAGCTCTTGAGCTAATTCTAACAAATTTAACTTATTAAAGTCTCATTATGCTAGCTTATGGCCGAATATGACAAGGAGTTTGATAGGTCATATGGCCACCTTTAGCTCAAATACAAAATGGTCATACGCATTTTTAATCACATTGAGCAATTTAATACAATTAATCTAACATTTCCTCATGTGCACTTTTATGACCGAATACACACATCATTGACCTAATATCAATTAACTAAGCACTTAACAAATTCTCCTTGAGCCGATTATCTAAGTCAAGATAAAAGCGTCAATATGCTTGCCTCTAACCGAATACATGCAACACCAATCCATCTCATGTGGCTGAATATGCAAGTCTATGTTGAGGCCAATTATATACTTAATACCACATATAAATGGCATACATTTTACTAACTAATGCATTACATATTATAACTCAATGCGCATCCATCGTTTACTCCATAACTGAAACACCATCATATATAAATATATACATTGAGATAATATATATGTCATACCAATACATCATGTGCAAATATATATATATATGTGCAAGAGCCGAATCACAAAGTTGATTATAACCACCTCATATATTTTCATCATATACCCAAATGCACAAGTACATTATAATAACTTCCAACTCAATTCATGTTACAAATTTATACTTCACAAGAACAAATCATTAACCAAATATAAACTCTTTCTATGTTCGAATGTAACCTAATATCATTTAATACCAAATCATGTATATTTTATTTTTACATGAACCATAGCCGAATCATTTTAACCATGAGTAACATAACAAGCATAAATCATACTTATGGATATACCATGGCCGATTCAATCTAATCACATCCAAAATCATCAACCATTTTCAATGCATATAGCACATATAAACATGAATAAGTTTCATATAATCACTTAACACATTAATTTCTTTCATCAACAATCTTTTTGTTTCTTTATCCATCAAAACTTAAAGGTAAGAAAAAATCAAGTTCTTCTCACACATACTATAACCGAAAGTTCCATCCAACACTCTAAATTCAAAATTTTAGTCTGGCTAGGTAAGAAAAACATGATGATTAACCTGAACAAACTAAGATTTCAAAAGAAAGATTAACAAAATTTTCTAACCTTCTCTTCATTCAGAAGGCCGAATGCCCCCCCTCCTCTTTCTTCTTCTTCTTGTACGACTAAGAAGAACAAGGTGATACCCTTTTTTTTCTTTTCTTCACCCTTCATCCCCCTTATTTTATTACTAACTCATTATTTTATTCTTTCCAACATGAACATTAGCACACCATGCTTAAAATATGCTATGACCCATAGCATGGCCGGCCACTAGCTCAATTTTTGGGCAATTTGACATGCAAACCCCTCACTTCTATAACATGCATTAATAGGCCACTTTACATTTGCCTAGCACATTTCTAAATTTTCTCACATAAATCCTATTTACTAAATTTCACCTACAATTAGCAAAATTCAAATATGAAATTTTCACACATGCATATATACATATAGTAAGCATCAAACATGACAGCTAATTATTTTTATGACTCGGTTTTGTGGTCCCGAAACCACTTTCCGACTAGGGTCATATTAGGGGTGTCACAAGGAATCAGACTATATCCGAGCTCTCATAGAAGGACCTTCGATTGTTTTTGGACAGTATTTAATGGTCCAACCCTGGTTAGAATCTTTCTCAACTAGCCAATCATACCCGTCTAACGTAGTTGCTTGCATACGGCTTCCGGATCTCCTTGGCTTTTTGTACTGGAAGAGTACTTTAAATAGTATTGGGTAGACGATTGGGCATGTCATTAAACTTGATGATAAGACGGGTAATGCTCTATTAGGAACTGTGTCAATATTGTACTAAACATGTAACTGTTTTCTATTTATTTGAACGATGAATAAATAAATAAAGTTAATTTCACATTCCACTATTATGTCTTTTGTACTTCTATCTTTTATATTTTCCATGCATATCGAAATTGTGACAAGTAAACATTAGCTCATTGATTGTCTAAATTCAAACTGAAAATAAGTGGCATTGTAAGAATGTCTACATTGCGAGAAAGGCAACTTACTTCATTGGATAATCTAAATAAATTCTTAATCCCATAAAAGAACCGAAGTGAGCATTTGATTCAAATACTGAGAAGGATTATTATGTCATCTACAATTCCAACTGGGGAGATGACTAGTCTTAGCTATCGGAGCAGTTGACTCCAGGGGTAGAGACATAGATGTATTCATTGGTAGAATGATACATTGGACTAGACCTAAGATGAATTAATTCTGAATCCGTTTGTGAATTAATTCGCTCGTGACGTTCATGGTGTGATTTACCTAAATCTTGAGCTAGTCACTAACCATGCATATGCAACTCATGTGCTTTGATATAAATAGAGGTTTATGCTCTAAAGATGATCGAGTCCATAGCCGGTATGTTGGGTACATGACTTGTGTAACAACACATTTTTCAGTGAAATCAAAATAGTAGTTTCTAGACCACAAATTCGATCTGAAAATAAGGTTCATTTTTATTTCATTATATGGTCCGTATTATAAAAGGCATGTCGTGTGAAAATGTTGATACTAAAATTTTATAGATTAAGTGTTTAATTATGAGAAGGATTATAAGGATTAAATAGCTATGGAATTCAAATATAGAGGCCCTTATATGGTAATTAGATCATTAAAGAAGTATGTAGATTTTCTTTGATGACTCATACATGGAAATATAGAAAAAAGGCAATAACTAAATTGGAAATTGATAAATACTTAATTAATTAAAATATGAAAAGAAAATATCATCTTATTTTTGTCATCTTCATCCTAAAGTTCTATGGAAACCTTAGGAGAGAGAGGGGAAACTTTCAAGGCTTAATTTGGTAAGTTTTCTTGTTTAGTAATTTTGATATTTTTAAAATTGGGATAACTTAATCTATCTATTTGAAGGATTAATTTGAAGAGTTATCAAAGTTTGGAAAATGGGTCAAGGATGTATATGTTGAAAATTAGAAATTTATGGTAGAAAATAAAAGGTTGTTGATAGATAAACAACTTTTACAAAGTGATTTTTGGTGGAAACACGATTTAGGGACTAAAATGTAAACTTGTGAAATTTTATGAATACATGTGCTGAAAAATTTGTAATGGGATTTTGGGTAGGCTTGGAATAGAGAGTGAATTGCACAAGTTTCATTTTCCCAACCTAGGGACGAAATCAAAAATTATAGAAAAGTTAAGGGCAAAATGGTAATGTAACACCCCTAACTCGTATCCGTCGCCGGACTAAGGTTAAGAGGCATTACCGGATAAATCGAAATGTTTCACAAATAAATTCACAAGCATCATTCAAACATATTCATATATCATTACAGAGTCCTTTACTTAGGTCAATGAGATCTTAAACATGCTTTAGAAAGGGGTGGGGACTAAACCGAATGCATACAAAATTTTTCTAAACTTAAACATTTTTTTTCAAAGTTCTACAGGTCACATGCCCATGTGAACAGGCCGTGTGCCTCACACGGCTTTAGACATGCCCGTGTGTCTAGACCGTGTCAAAACAGGGCATACATACTGACTTGTCCACACGGCCACAAGACACGCCCGTGTGCCAAGCCGTGTGAAAATTAGGGAGGCTACTGACTTGGGTCACACGGCTGACCACACGCCCGTGTGCCAACCCGTGTGCCACATACGACCAATAGACACGCCCGTGTGTCTAGGCCGTGTCAAAACTGGAAGGTATACTGCCTTTAATTCGTAGGGTACCCCAAGGGACACACGGCCGTGTAACGTGATCGTGTGTCACACATGGCTAAGACACACGCCCGTGTCTTTACCCATGTGCACAAAAATAGGCCATTTGAATAGCCATTTTGCCACCCCAATTTAGGTCAACCTACTAGCAAAAAAATAAGCATATATCCACAACCAATTCAGCCAAATTCCAAACCAAAACATAAGCCACTCATGAAATATCAATTCCAATCAAATACATAGTCATAAACCTTACCAATCTATATCAAAACATAAGTCAAAAGCTTGTCAAAACAGTTCTTTCTATACATCATTCAATTTCATGCTAAAACTTGCCAAAACTTACCAACATTTACCATTTCTTTTGTTCAACTAAAACATATGAAATATATTATATTGCATCACATATCTTATACCAAAACCATAAAATATCCACAACCATACCAAGCCATATCACATGGCTAAATATATATACATCACAAAACATAACTCCACAACTTCTACTCTATACATGCCATACTTTAATATATAAATTTTCAAAGTACCAAAATTAGATTCGATAGTGTGGTGATGATCCTTGATGATCCCCGAGCTCACAGTAGCTTCGATATCTATAAAACAATGCAAACACACACACAAAGTAAGCTTTCAAAAGTTTAGTAAGTTCGTATCATAATCATCAGTAGTATATAAAATATGAAACATCAACACATAAGTACTTATAAATTCTCAACTCATCTATCAATTTCATGCCAACATCATCCATATGTTTACACCAATTCAATAAACTTTATATGCATAATACCATCTACCACATAGGTATTAAGCTTACCTGAACATTCCCGTATTCATTCATTTTCATTCTCACATCTTGTTCGAATATATTAAGACTTTTCGAAGATTACCAATGCTTTAAACATCCGCACACTTAGTGCTTTAAAGATTAGCCGAAGCTATAATAATTTCGCACAGTTAGTGCTTTCGCAATTAACCGAAGCTATCTCGGTATCGCACACTTAGTGCCTCATATAGCCGAAGCTAGTTTAAATCGCACACTTAGTGCCAAATACCATTGATTTATCAATGTATTCATCCAAACTAATTGTATATACAATCTATGTATAAACTAAGCATCAAAACATACTTATAACATCATGTTTTACGTACGAACTTACCTCGTACTTGGAGTTGTCGACTTGGATTATTTACTCAATAACCTTCGACTTCCCTCGGTCTAAATCCAAATTCCTCTTTTCTTGATCTATATGTATTCAAAATTAGCCCTTTTATTCACTAAATCATTCAAACCAATCCATATACACACAATTAAGGCATATTGCAAACTAGCCCTCACATTTTCACATTTCAACACTTTAGTCCCTAATTCACAAAATCACAAAATACACAAAGTTTGCTTATACACAAGCTTAGCCAAATTTTCATAGCTCTCATACAAGTACACATATTTCATTTATTTCACATTTTAGTCCCTCAAAATAACATTTTTACATAGCCCAAATTACTCAAATTCATCAAAAATCCAAAGACAAAACATGTAAACCCAACATCAAGCTTTCATATTTCAACATATAACATCACAAAGCTCATGAATTCATCCATGGCATATTTCAAAATTATCAACAAAATCAAAAATTAAGGCATGGGTTCGATAATATACGAAGCAACGATTACAAAAACGTAAAAATAATAAAAAACCGAACAAAATCCATATCTTAATCAAGAAATTCAATGACTGAACCCTAGCTATCCTTTTCTTTTTTTTATGTGTGATATTCGATTTATGGACATGAGAAAATGAGTTTATTTTAAGCTTTGTTTTATTTAACATATATTATTAATCAAATACCAAATTTGCCCTTTATTAATACATACAAAAATCATTTGTAATAAGGCCATATATGTCCATCAACCATGTAAATAGCATAATTACAACATAAGGACCTCTCATAAATACAGCCAAATCAATTAGGCACTTTTAACATATAGCAGGAAACTTTTATATTTTACGCAATTAGGTCCTTTTTCTAAATTAAGCAAACAAACATTCAAATTTTCATACGAGACTTTCACACATGCTAATTCATACATCATAAACATAGAAAATAATATTTAAACACTTCTCTAACTCGGATTTGTGATCCCGATACCACTATTCTGAATAGGGTCTAACCTGGGCTGTTACAATTCTCCCCCTTAGGGATTTTGTCCCCGAAAATCTTACCACTGAACAGATTCAGATATTACTGCCTCATAATATCTTCAGGCTCCCACGTAGCCTCTTCAATTCCGTGGCGATGCCACATCACTTTTACTAACAGAATTTTCTTATTTCGCAGTTCTTTAACCTCTCGAGCTAAGATATGGATCGACTTTTCTTCGTAAGTCATATCTGACTGAATGTCTATCTCAAATTAAGGAATTACATGCAACGGATCTGATCTATATCGTCGAAGCATCGATACATGAAACACATTATGAATCTTTTCTAGTTCTGGTGGCAACAACTTATACGTTACCGGCCCAATACGCTCGATAATCTCATACAGCCCAATGAACCTTGGACTTAATTTTCCTTTTCTACCGAATCAAAGCACTTTCTTCCACGGAGATACCTTTAAAAACACTTTATCACCGATCTCAAACTCAATATCTTTTCTTTTCAAATCCGCATAAGATTTTTGACGATCAGAAGCTATTTTCAGACTATCTCAGATCACTTTCACTTTCTGTTCCGTTTCTTTTATCAAATCAACCCCGTGAATCTAATTTTCGCTTAGCTCCATCCAATACAAAGGTGTACGGCATTTGCGACCATATAAAGCTTCGTATGGTGCCATTTTAATGCTCGATTGAAAACTATTATTATAAGCAAATTCAATCAAAGGCAAATACTATTCCCATGTACCTTCAAACTCAAGAATGCAATATCTCAATATATCTTTGAGTATCTAAATAATCCGCTTGAATTGACCTTCCGTTTGTGGGTGAAAAGCAGTACTGAAGTGCAACTTAGTACCTAGAGCATCTTGCAATTTCTTCCAGAATCATGATGTGAATCTCGGATCTCTTTCTGATACTATAGATAACGGCACACCGTGCAATCTCACAATATTGGAAATGCATAACTCACCTAATTTATCAAGCGAGTACTCGGATCAAATCAGAATAAAATGAGCTGATTTTGTCAATCGATCAACTACAATCCAAATAGCATCTTTCTTTCTCGGAGACAGGGGCAAACTTGAAACAAAGTCCATTATCACTTGATCCTATTTCCACCCCGGAACCATAATTGATTGTAACAAACCAGATGGCACCTGATGTTCAGCTTTGACTTGCTGACAGATCAAACATTTAGAAACAAAGTCAGAGATGTCTTTTTTCATTCCAGACCACCAGTAATGCTGTTTCAGATCATTATACATTTTTGTACTACCCGGGTTCACAGATAACCGACTATTGTGAGCTTCACTCAAAATCATCTGAATTAACTTTGAATTTCTCAAAACACAAATTCGATCTCAGAATCTCAAACAATCATCTTTATCAATTCTGAATTCTGAATCAGACTCTACATCACACTGAGCTCTTTTAGCTAAAATCTCATTATCCATATTCTGAGCTTCAATAATTTGCTGTAAGAACAAAGGTCTTGCTTTCAATTCAGCTAAAACTAAACCATCATTAGACAGAACCAAATGAACATTCATCACACGCAAAGCAAACAATGATTTTCGACTCAAGGCATCAGCAGCAACATTTGCTTTTCTTGGATGATAATCAATCATAATTTCATAGTCTTTTAGCAGTTCTAACCATCTTCTTTGTCGCAGATTTAGATCTTTCTGAGTCATCAAATACTTCAAAATCTTATGATCAAAATACACATGACATTTCTCACCGAACAAGTAGTGGCGCCATATCTTTAGAGCAAACACAATCGCAGCTAATTCAAGATCATGTGTCGGATAGTTCTTTTCATGCGGCTTCAACCATCTCGAAGCATAAGCAATGACTTTGCCTTCTTGCATTAAAACACATCCCAGACCAATCAACACAGCACCACTGTATATCACAAATTCTTTACCCAATTCGGGTTGTACCAATACTAGAGCTTCAGTCAACAAAGTTTTCAACTGATCAAAACTGTTCTGACACTTTTTAGACCACACAAATTTCACATCTTTCTGAAGTAGTTTTGTCAATGGAGTCGCAATCATCGAAAAACCTTTTATGAATCTTCTTTAATAACTAGCAAGTCCCAGAAAACTGCAGACTTCAGAGACATTCCTCGGAGGTTTCCAATCCAAAATAGTTGAAATTTTACTTGGATTAACTCGGATGCCAGAGGCTGATACAATATGACCCAGAAAACCAACTTCTAGCAACCAAAATTCACATTTACTGAGCTTCACATAAAACTATTTATCTTGCAGAATCTGTAGCACTAATCTTAAATGCTTAGCATGTTCGGATTCATCACGTGAATAAATCAATATGTCATCAACGAATACAACAAAAAATTGATGTAGATACGGTCTGAAAATTCTATTCATCAAATCCATAAAAATAGCAGGTGCGTTAGTCAATCCGAAAGGCATAACTAAAAATTCATAGTGACGGTACCTCGTTCTGAAAGCAGTTTTTGGAATGTCTGATTCTTTCACTCGCAAATGATAATAGCCTGATCTCAAATCTATTTTCGAAAACACAACAGATCCTTTCAACTAATCAAACAAATCATCAATTCGAGGAAGAAGATACTTATTCTTGATAGTTACTTTGTTCAACTAATGATAACCTATACACATTCTCATTATTCCGTCATCATTTTTCACGAATAGAACCAGAGCACCCCAAGGTGAGAAACTTGGTGTAACAAATCCTCTATTGGTCAATTCTTGCAACTGAGACTTTAATTCTTTTAGTTCGGTCGGAGCCATTTTATATGGAGCTATCGAAATTAGAGTAGTACCAGGTACCAATACAATGCCAAATTCTACTTCTCTAACTGAAGGTAATCCTGAAAGTTCTTCAAGAAACACATCAGGGAGCTTACAGACAACAGGCACAGATTCAACTTTCTTTTCTGACATTCTCGAATCAATCACATATGCAAAATAAGCTTTACAACCCTTTCTCACCATACTCAAAGCTTTTATCGAAGATATTACAGCAGGCAATCCATTTAAATCATTAGATTCAATTCTGACTATTTCATCATTCTTACATCTCAAATCAATAGTTTTCCGTTTGCAATTCATAACAGCATCATGCAAAGTTAACCAATCCATACCCAGAATTACATCAAATTCATCAAAAAGTAGCAACATCATATTAGCCAGAAAACAAGTGTCTCGAAACATTAACGGACAATTCTTGCAGACTTTATCAACCAAAACACATCTGCCTAGGGGGTTCGAAACTCTAATTACAAATTCAGTAGACTCTACAGGCAAAGTCTTACTGTTCACTAAGTTCTTGTATATATACGAACGTGTTGATCCAGGATCTATCAAAGCAATCATAGAAGTATCATAAAGAGTAAATGTACCCGTAATCACGTTTGGTGATAAAGCTTCTTCCCGAGATCGGATAACATAGGCTCTAGCAGGTGTATAAGCCTCAGATCTAACAGCTGTATCTTTTGTTCCTTTTTGAATACCGCTTACATTTCCCGTATTTCTGGGAGGTCTACCACGAGAAGCGTTGCCATTCGGCCTCGGATTATGAACATTATCTTTTTCAGCTAAATCTGGGCATATTTTATAAAATGATTTTTTGAACCACAACTGTAACAAGCTCAGTTATTACTCTTTCCCCAGCACTCTCCAAAATGTCGTCTTCCACATTGATCACACTCAGGTTTTTCATTCTTTGCATTACCAACACTAGCAACAGACGTAGCTGGAGCTTTAAATCTCGATTACAATCTAGCACGATCTCTATTCGAATGTCCCATAGTAGCCTTTGAACGGCTATTATGATCTCTAAATTTCTTTGATGCAAACTAAAATGACTTGCCCGATGATCTCTTTCGTACCTCTCTAGCTTCAAAATTAGCTTTTCTTTTCTCTTTCCCGAGATCTTCAGCTTTACATGCTCGTTCAACAAGCACAACAAATTTTTTGATTTCCAAAATTTCGACTAACAGACAATATCTTCATTTAAGCCATCCTCGAATCTTTTGCACATTATTACTTCTGTAGATACACATTCACGACTGACTTAATCTTACGAATTCCTGTTCGTATTCTGTGACAGACATATGGCCTTGTTTAAGCCCAAGAAACTCTTTGCATTTCTAATCGATGAATCTCTGACTGATATATTTCTTCCGAAATTTAGCTTGGAAGAAATCCCAAGTAACCTGTTCACTCGGAACCACAGATGTCAAAGTCTTCCACTAATGGTATGCTGTATCTCTCAGAAGGGAAACAACACATTTTATGCATTCTTTAGGATTTAATGATATTTCGTCAAACACTCTTATCGTGTTCTCTAGCCAAAACTCAGCTTTTTCAGCATCATCGCTCGTTGCAGCTCGGAACTCTTCAGCCCCATATTTTCTAATCTTATCAACTGGTGGTATACTTAACTGAACCGGATTCACTGGTGGCATAATAGTAGTTTGAGGAGAATTGGCTGGGGGTGGAGGTTGTTGTACACCCGGATTGGTTCTACTATATTGGGTGAACCAATCATTCATCATCTGATAGAAGGATGGTCTAGCCTCACCATCACGGCTACTCATAGCTGGTCGAGAATCAGATGGTGCCGTCCCTTGCGTGGGAGCAGGTGCATTGCTTTCAACATCGCCCGTTACGGCTCTTTCGGGATCCATTTGCTATATAAAAGCACATTTCAATGTCAGGATTCATAACACTATCACGGTACATAATTATGGCATGTATAGCTATACTCACATACGCTATGGTAGTCCTAGAACCAACTAAACCATAGCTTTAACACTAATAAAATGTAACACCCCTAATCCGTATCCATCACCAGACTATAGTTAAGACGCATTACCGGATAAATCGAAATGTGTAACACCCCTAACCCGTATCAATCGCCGGATTAGGGTCCGAAGGCATTACTGGACAAAAGTACAACTCTGAATATTCACACAAGTCATATTCATATGTATATACGAATGTCCAAATAAATATTAATCGAAATTTTATCATTACATAATATACAAATACAAGTCAAATTCGGATATCTAATAAACATCAAAAATTTTAAGACATATTTCGAAACATGTACGAATTAAATCAAATAAAAATCTAACACATGACAATTTAATCATCAGCATACACGTCATTCATATCTTCACAAATATTCAAATATGTTTCACTAAACAAATAAACCTTATATACATTTTAACCATATTAAACATGAACTATAATTGAACATTAATAACAAAACTTATCAAGCTTAATTCACAAAATAAAATTATATTCAACCATTTATTTATAGTTAACCATTTTATAACACAAGTAACAATTTGAAATGCATTTATTTCATATGCCAAAAATGCAGATACACAACTAACCTATTTATCATCAATTTGGTCATCTAAACTTTGCCTAAGATTGAAATAATTTTACATATAACCTACCTATTACGTAGTATACCCTTAGATGAGATACATATCAAGTCAATTCATCATATGCATAAATATTTATAATAGCAAATGCCCAATCACAAGTTAGTCATAACCAACTCATATTACAATTTATACCTCTCAAAAGTAAGCCATTAACTACAAATAGATATATTTATATATGCAAAACTTGAATCTTCCATACCATATAATGAACATATTAAGACAAACTTATATCATTCTCGGACATAGCCAAACAACCTTTAATGCCAAATCACATATAACACTTTGACCAAATACAACAACAAAAAATTGAAATAGTCTTTTATCTATGCATACCATAACCGAATTAATCCAATGCACACATCCAAATTTACCAAGCAACTTCAATGCTCAAATAGATATCACAAGTATCATTCATCCTTGACATATTGCATAATAACCAAAATGGACTCAAACCATTATTATACCAAAACCAAATTCAAGCATTTAAATAAGCCATTTTCGCATGGCTTTTATACAAAACCAAGGTTCATCATGTCGAAACACCATTCAGCCTATACATGGCATAAGTTTGAATTTAAAACTTTGAAAAGTACCAAGAATAAATGATAGTGCGATTGACTTTACTGACTATCCCTGAGCATGTAACGATCTCCAAAATCTATAAAACAAAGACAAATATAAACACACAAAGTAAGCTAACTTAGCTTAGTAAGCCGTAAGCAAATTAAACAATTAATGCATAATAACATTTCAATTAAATAAATCAACTTATGCATTTTTAATCACCTTTATTTTCAAACTTTTAAATCCACACTTATATAACATATATTTTCATAAGGCAATTTCTCTTTGGCTGAATATACAAGTATACATCACCAATATGTTCTTAAATTTCGAAACCACATTGACTTATTTAATCAAAAATACATATATATTTTTTAAGACATATATTCATCACTCAAAGTTTAACATTACATTCATGTACAATTATAAGACCAAATTTATTTCTCATATTAGCACATGTACTACATCAAATTCATGTATTCTTTTCATCACATATCAAGAAATCAATTCATCCTGTTTTCAAATAGGTAGTCCAACTATCACGTACCTGATCGTTTTAGCTCGTTCAACGTATTCATTTATCACATCAACATAAAGTCTTTTAGGCATAGACTTATAATATTTCACCAGCATAAAACCTGCTAGGCCTAAGCCTGTATCACACACCAGCACAAGGCCTGCTAGACTCAAAGTCTGATCTTATACACTGGCAATAAGCCTACTAGGCATCAAGCCCGGTTAAATTCACCAACACAAGGCTTGCTAAGTTCAAACCCCGAATATCATTATTATAAAGCTGTCTCATAAACAATTCATATATTGAACATTTTAGATATTCCATATATTTCATACAGACTTACAAATGTTATAACTTAATCGAGTTAAACTCAAATACGTTATTTCTATGCTTTATCACATTCGGCTAACTCTACTATAAATCCATGAATTCCAAATCAGCATATTTAACTAAGTTACATTACAATTTAACGATGTTTAATTGCTTAAAGACTTACCTCTAATATTGACAAACAATGTAAATCGACTATTCAACTATTTTTGCTTTTCCCCAATCCAAGTCCGATTTCTTTTGTTCTTGATCTATACAAATTTTCAAATTAATCTCATTCAAACGCAATTTCATACAATTTACTCCAACATCACATAAATGGGAAAATTTTGATTTTACCCCTAATATTATATACTTTACAAATTAGTCCTAATTGCATAAAACACAAAATACACAAAATCTCACAACAACATAGTTAGGCCGAATCTTCTTTATACTCATACTAGTCCATATATTTCATTTATTTCACATTTTATTCCCTCAATTTATTATTTTTGCAATTTAGTCGTAATTACTCAAAATCATCAAAAACTCCAATACAAAACATGTTAATCTAAAACATATCTTTCATAATTCATCATCAAACAACAAAAATCTCAAGCTCTCATCAATGTCATAACTCAAAATATTCATCAAAATAAAAAATTCATGTATGGGTTGGGTAGTACTCGAAGCAACGATCTCAAAAACGTAAAAATTATTAAAAACCAAACTAGTTATAAAACTTGATTAAGCTATCAACAAATGGACAAACCAATGGAAGCTTTATTTTTTTTCCTTTTTCTTTATATTCGGTCATGCAAAGTGTATGAACACTTTTGTTTTATTTTTATGTTTTATTATTACATGTTATTATACATTTTACAAATATAAACTTTATTTATTAATAAAAAACCATTATAACTTAAGGCTTTTACCGTCCATTACTTATTATCATGGACAAATTGCATATTAAATACCTCAAATTACAAAGACAAACACAATTTGGCCCTCACACATTAAACCACTAAATTTTCCTTTTACGCGATTAAGCCTTTTTATTTAATCGGACACTAAAACAATAAAATTAAATCATGAAAATTTCATGAATATAAATTTACCAAAAATAAACATAGAAAATAATTTTTAAATATTTTTCTGACTTGAATTTGTGGTCCCGAAACCACCGTTCCGATAGGGTCTAAATCGAGCTGTTACAGAATGTTTCACAAATAAATTCACAAGCATTATTCAAACATATTCATATATCATTACAGAGTCCCTTACTTAGGTCCATGAGCCCTTAAACATGCTTTAGAAAGGGGTCAAGACTAAACCGAATGCATACAAAATTTTTCTAAACTTAAACATTTTTTTTGAAAGTTGTACAGGTCACATGCCCGTGTGAACAGGCTGTGTGCCTCACACGACTTTAGACACGCCCGTGAGTCAAAACAGGGCATAAGTACCGACTTGTCCACACGGCCACAAGACACGCCCGTGTGCCAAGCCTTGTGAAAATTAGGGAGGCTATTGACTTGGGTCACACGGCTGACCACACGCCCGTGTGCCAACCCGTGTGCCACACACGACCAATAGACACGCCCGTGTGTCTAGGCCATGTCAAAACTGGAGGGTATACTGCCTTTAATTCGTAGGGTGCCTAAGGGGACAAATGACCATGTAACGTGACCGTGTGTTGCACACAACTGAGACACACGCCCGTGTCTCTACCTGTGTGGACAAAAATAGGCCATTTGAATAACCATTTTTCCACCCCAAATTGGGTCAACCTACTAGGAAAGAAATAAGCATATATGCACAACCAATTTAGCCAAGTACCAAACCAAAACATAAGCCACTCATGGCATATCAATTCCAATCAAATACATACTCATAAGCCTTACCAATATATATCAAAACATAAGTCAAAAGCTTGTCAAAACATTTCTTTCTATACATCATTCAATTTCATGCTAAAACTTGCCAAAACTTACCAACATTTATCATTTCTTTTATACAACTAAAACATATCAAATATATTATATTGCATCACATATCTTATACCAAAACCATGACTTATCCACAACCATAGCAAGCCATATCACATGGCTAAATATATATACATCACAAAACATAATTCCACAATTTCTAGTCAATACATGCCATACTTTAATATATACATTTTCAAAGTACCAAAATTAGATTCAATAGTGTGGTGATGATCCTTGACGATCCCCGAGCTCACGGTAGCTTTGATATCTATAAAACAATGCAAACATATACACAAAGTAAGCTTTCAAATGCTTAGTAAGTTCGTACCATAATCATCAGCAATATATAAAATATGAAACACTAACACATAAGTACTTATAAATTTTCAACTCATCTATCAATTTCATGCCAACATCACCCATATGTTTACACCAATTCAATAAACTTTATGTGCATAATACCATCTACCACATAGGTATTAAACTTACTTGAACATTCCCGTATTCATTCATTTTCATTCTCACCTCTTGTTCGGATATTTTAAGACTTTCTGAAGATTACCAATGCTTTAAATATCCGCACACTTAGTGCTTTAAATATTAGTGGAAGCTATAATAATTCCACACACTTAGTGCTTTCTCAATTACCCGAAGCTATCTCAGTATCGCACACTTAGTGCCTCATATAGCCGAAGCTAGTTTAAATCACACACTTAGTGCCAAATACCATTGATTTATGATCATATTCATCCAAACTAAATGTATATACAATCTATGTACAAACTAAGCATCAAAACATACTTATAACATCATGTTTTACGTACGAACTTACCTCGTACTTGGAGTTGTCGACTTGGATTGTTTACTCAATAACCTTCGACTTCCCTCAGTCTAAATCCAAATTCCTCTTTTCTTGATATATATGTATTCAAAATTAACCCTTTTATTCACTAAATCATTCAAACCAATCCATATACACACAATTAAGGCATATTGCAAACTAGCCTTCATATTTTCACATTTCGACACTTTAGTCCCTAATTCACAAAATCACAAAATACACAAAGTTTGCTTATACACAAGCTTAGCCAAATTTTCATAGCTCTCATACAAGTCCACACATTTCATTTTTTTCACATTTTAGTCCCTCAAAATAATATTTTTACAATTTAGCCCTAATTACTCAAATTCATCAAAAATCCAAAGACAAAACATGTAAACCCAACATCAAGCTTTCATATTTCAACATATAACATCACAAATCTCATGAATTGATCCATGGCATATTTCAAAATTATAAAAAAAATCAAAAATTGAGGCATGGGTTCGATAATATACGAAGCAACGATTACAAAAACGTAGAAATAATAAAAAACCGAACAAAATCCATACCTTAATCAAGAAATTCAATGACCGAACCCTAGCTATCCCTTTCTTTTCTTTTATGTGTGATAGTCGGTTGATGAACATGAGAAAATAAGCTTATTTTAAGCTTTGTTTTATTTAACTTATATTATTAATCAAATACCAAATTTTCCCTTTATTAATACATACAAAAATCATTTGTAATAAGGCCATATATGTCCATTAACCATGTAAATGACATAATTACCACATAAGGACCTCTCATAAATAAATCCAAATCAATTAGGCACTTTTAACATTTAGCAGGCAACTTTTACATTTTACAAGATTAGGTCATTTTTCTAAATTAAGCACACAAACATTCAAATTTTCATACAAGACTTTCACACATGCTAATTCACACATCATAAACACAGAAAATAATATTTAAACATTTCTCTGACTCAAATTTGTGGTCCGAGACCATATTTCGCCTAGGGTCTAAACTGGACTGTTACAGGTAATTTTGCCTAGGACGTAGATTAAGTCCATTTAAATATGAAATGTGTCAAATTGATTGTTAAATTCATTTATATAGATCCAGCCAACACTAATTCAAGGTTAGATCGAGGAAAAGAAAAGGTTTCAGATTAGTAGATTTCTAATGCGAACAAGTGTCGAGGTAAGTTCATATAACTTAATCGGGCATGTAAATATGTTTAATTGAATGTTGTGATTGTATGAAATGTTATTATCATTTGATGTGAATTATTTAATTTATATAAAGAAAAATTGAATACATGCTTGAAATGATGAAAAAGGGTTAAGTCCCTATTGAATATTGAATTCCGATGAATATATGTGCTTTCTCAAAATGAATGAGGCCTCTATTTGTTACGGATGGGATTTAACTCGGACGAGTAATCCCACTGACCTTGTTAAAGAAAGGATTTAGCTCGGACGGGTAATCCTGTTATAATACTTCTCGAGCATACATTATGATTAGGGTTTAGCCTGGACTGGTAATCCTAATTGAGCTCTTTTGAGCTTACGTTATATAAAGGATTGAGCCTGGACTGGCAATCCTATTACACGATATATGTCTCGAGAGTGTGCTCCTTAATTAAGTGCCCTAATGGGTACCCTCGAATAAGAATTGACATATTATTGAATCGTACACCCCGAGTGTACGACTTGAGCATCCATCAAAATTTCAATGATTCAATAGACATAAAACTCTTGACATGGCTTGAGAATTATGAGATGAAATGATAATGAGTTGAAAAGAAATATTGCATGATGAGCTCATCTATGTTTACTTGATTGTTATGAGGATTTTTGGTTGTAACATGTTTGATTGAATGCATGTGTTTAGGAAATATTACTAATGGATGGAAAACATGATTTTGTATGCTTAGATTTAAATAACGGGATTGGTAAGATTAGTTTCTGTTATACGAACTTACTAAGCATGCAATACTTACTCCATTTTATTTTCCCTGTTTTATAGTACTCAGAAGCTCGCGAAGGTTGAAAGATCATTAGAGCATCGTCACACTATCAACTAGTCATTTTGGGTATATTTAGAAAAATCATTTTGGTATAATGGCATGTATAGGACAACTTGACCATTGGTAGCTTGATAATGATGTTTTGTAACCTAGCCATTGGAATGGCTAGTAATGGCTTATTTTGGTATGATTACGTGGGTTATTCTGATATATATATATACACATGTGTTAAGTTGAGTATATGTTATCAAAGGTTGTGGTTGCCTAAATTAATCCAAGGTAAGTTTATAACCACCTATGCATGCAGTTATATGCCTTGTTGAATGAAGAAGTTGGTTTAATTCGTATGCTTGGAATGACTGGTATTGGTTGTGTGTTTCAAGTGTAGGTCTTGGGTGAAATTTTGGGTGAGAAATGAAGCCAGGAATGGCTTCATTTTGTCCACATGGGTAGACACACGGGCGTGTGTCTAGACTATGTGTGACACACAACCTGGTAACATGAGCATGTGATTAGGCCGTGTGTCCTCTGCACCTTAATTTTGAGAAACAGAATGCTTAAAATTGAGCACACGAGTAGAGACATGGGCGTGTGTCTTAGCCGTGTGGTTGACACAACCTTAGACACGGGTGTGTTACACGGCCATGTGACAACTGTATCTAAATTTCGAAAATAAGTGACTACAATTTCTTCATTCTTTAAAAGTCAGAGAGTTACACGGGTTAGGGACACATGCATGTGTAGTACACGACCTGACTACACGGACGTGTCCTTAGGCCATACGGGCGTGTGAGCCTTGCACCTAGGAAAAATTTTAAAATTTCACGAAAAATTCCCTGAGTTCCCGATTTAGTGTCGATTTGATTCCAGCACTCATTTTGGGCCTCGAGGGTCTATATATGGGACGATATGTATGATCTTGGTAGATGAATTGTAATTCACGTAAATTAATTGAAAATTTTTTTGAATGTTCCGATAAAACTCTGAAACCCTACTACGATGATGAATACAGGTTAGGAGTGTTACATTTAGTGGTATCAGAGCTACGGTTTAGCTGATTCTCAGATTTGATGTAGCAAACACGAGTTTATCTATACATGCCATTATATAAATTGTGATAGTGTGATGGCTCCTGATCATTTTAAATGTGTTTTTCAATAGTAATGTCATCCAACCGAGCTAAAGCTGAATTCGATAAAGCTGAGAGTAATGCTTCAGCTTCAGTTCAAAGAGTTGTGTCTGCGTCTAGTAGTGAATAGACCGTGTCTAAGGGCCAAAGTGAGGAGGAAAAACAAGGCTTCTTTCAAATGATGAATGAATGGTTTACACAGTACTTGAGAACAAACCCTACTGTAGAACGACCTCCCCCACCTGCACCCCAACCAATTCCTAAGGTACCACAGGGTGCTAAACCTGTTAGAAATGGTAAGCCTCTAATAGATAAAATTTGCAAACATGGGGCGGAAGAATTTAGAGCTACCATAGATGATGATCTGAAAAGGGCTGAGTTTTGGCTAGAGAATCCTATCCAGGTTTTTGATGAATTGTCTTGTATGCCTGTCAAATGCTTAAAATGTGCAGTATCTTTACTGAAAGATACAACTTATCATTGGTGGAATACCATAACCTTAGTGGTATCGAGAGAAAATGTTACATGAGAATTCTTCCAAGCTGAATTTAGGAAGAAATATGTGAGTCAGAGATTTATGGATCAAAAAAAGAAAGAATTTCTAGAGCTCAAACAAGAAAATATGACTGTGTCTGAATATGAATAAGAATTTGTTCGACTGAGTAAGTATACTAGATGTGTAAACACTTTGAAGAGGGTTTCAATGAGGATATCAAATTATTGATTGGAATTCTCAAAATAAAGGAATTTGAAGTGTTAGTTGATCGAACACACAAAGCTGAGGAACTGAGTAAAGAAAAGAAACAAGTCAAAATAGAGGCTCGGGTTTCTGGAAAAAGAACTGTGAGTAAGTCACAATCATTTGCTTCTAAGAAATTAAAAAAGTATTATGATCGTGTTACCCCCTCTACTGGATATTCTGAAAAAGAGCGGGGCTCTCAACATTCTAACCTGAGGTCTTCATCTCCATCTGTGACCAGTGTGGGTAGTGTTGGTAATCCAAAACTGAAATGTAAACATTGTAACAACTTTCATCATGGGGAATGTCGGTTTAGAAGTGGAGCTTGTTTTGGATGTGGTTCACTTGAGCATTTTCTCAGAGATTGTTTAGAAAGAGTTGAAAAGGAGATAGAACCAGTTCTAAAGCCGAGTAATCCTATCTCGAGGGGCAGACCACCCTGCCATCCCGAAAATGTTGGTAGTAGTCGAGGTACTACCAATGATACAATAGTTAGATCAGAGGCACAAGCACCTGCAAGGATATATGCTATTCGTGCTAGAGAAGATGCCTCTGCACCAGACGTCATTACTGTTACATTTTCTCTACTTGATACTGATATTACTGCATTGATTGATCCTGGTTCCACACATTCATACATATGCACGAACCTAGTGTCTGTTAAAAATTTACTTGTTGAATTAACTGAATTTGTGGTTAAAGTTTCAAACCCTTTGGGCCAATGTGTTATGGTGGATAAAGTCTGTAAAAACTGTCCATTGATGGTAAAAGGTTATTGCTTTTCGGTTGACTTGATGTTATTACCATTTGATGAATTTGATGTGATCTTGCGGATAGATTGGTTAACCCAATATGATGCAGTGGTGAACTATAAACAGAAATATATTGTATTGAAATGTGAGAATAGTGAATTACTTCATGTTGAATCTGATAAACTAGATGGATTACCTAATGTGATTTCAGTAATGTTTGCACAGAAATATGTCAGAAAAGGTTATGACGCTTGTCTCGCATATGTGTTGGAAACTAAAGTATCTGAGTTAAAGATTCAATTAGTGCTAGTTGTATGTGAATTTCCTGATGTATTCCCAGAAGAATTACCTGGTTTACCATCGAATAGAGAAGTGCAGTTCTCTATAGATATTTTTCCGGGTACAACACCTATATCTATAGCACCTTACAGAATGACTCTTACAGAATTGAAAGAGCTGAAAGTCCAGTTGCAAGAATTGATTGACAAAGGTTTTGTTCTGTAACACCCCGTACCCGAGACCGTTGCCGGAGTCGAACACGAGGTGCTAACCGACTTAATTCATTTACTTTTACAGTCCATTTTAAAAATTTCCAGGCAGTTGGCTAACTGTGTCACTGTCACCTTAAAAATCATATCTTGATCCCTGAAACTAGACTCATATTTCCATCTAAATATTTTTTTCTAGAATTTTTGGTTGGGCCAATTAGTACAGTTTATTAGTTAAATTCTCCCCTGTTACAGGGTGCGACTACACTGACCTTCATGCATTACGATTTGGATATCTCCCTGTAAAGGGATTCAATACTGATGCCGTTTCTTTCTATAGAAACTAGACTCAAAAAGGAATCTATGCATATATGGCATGACTTCTAATTATCTCTGGTTAATTTATAATGAATTTCCAAAGTCGGAACAGGGAATCCAGAAACCGTTCTGGCCCTGTCTCACGAAAACCTGAATATCTCATAACATACTATTCATATGATCGTTTTATTACTTTCCTATGAAAATAGATTCATCAAGGTTCGTTTACATAATTTATGCACTATTAAATTCCATTCCTACTATTTTTAGTGATTTTCCAAATCTACATCACTGCTGCTATCAGCATCTGCCTTTAAGGTAGACTTTACCTATTTCATAGTTTCCATGATTCAACTAGCCCTTTTAACATAAATAGCACAAATTATGATAGTGATTAACCATTCCCATGGCCAATCCTTGTTAAGCATATCCACACCTCTCAATAACCATATCTATACCAAATGATTATAACATTATGCTCAAACATATATAAGCCATTTTCGCATGGCTATCCAAAATTATACAAATCCAAAGGGTCCATGACCCACAACAAAAAGGGTAGTCCTATACCTGCCATTTCAAAGTTCAACCAAAAGTATACCAAAAGGAGCTTTGATAGTGTGGGCGACTTCGACTTCAAAATCCCGAGTCCTATAGCTGAAGATCCAAAATCTATAAAACAGAGAATCAAAGAAACGGAGTAAGCATTAAATGCTTAGTAAGTTTTGAGCAAAGAATTTAGACACAACCAAAGTATAGCATTCATGTAGCTAAACAGATAATTTCATATGCACAAATTTTCAATATCATACTTACTTCACATTACCAACCCTTATATTCATACACAAAGATCAACTTAGCCAAAGGCCGGTAGCTCATTTATCAACTGAGCGAATACTTATTTGTAAGGGCTCAACTAATTCAAAGCACATACGAAACATACCTCAATGTTGGGATGTTACAAGCGTATTAACTGAAATTTTTACAGCAAGATCGTTCATTCCCGAATCACGTACCTTCGAATTTTAACCAGATATAGCTACTCGTTCAAATGCCTTCGGGACATAGCCCGATTATAGTAACTCGTACAAATGCCTTCGGGACTTAACCCGGATTTAGTAACTCACACCAATGCCTTCGGGCTTAGCCCAGAATTAGTAACTCGCACAAATACCTTCGGATCTTAGTCCGGATATGGTCACTTAGCACAAAGCCTTCGGGACTTAGCCCGGACATCATTCGAATAACCATGCACATTTAACATTAAATCATGACACATTCGTATTTCATTTTCATTAGCAACACTCAAACACAAGACACTTATCACTCTTGCAATTTCGGCTCAATAGCCACACACAAAGAGCATGATTTTGATTTGCTTAAAACATGATCTAATCAAATCATAATTTAAGCTCTATTACTCAAGAACTTACCTCGGATGTTGTCGAACGATTTCGATGGCTATTCGACCACTTTTTCCTTCCCTTTATCGGATTTAGTTCCCCTTTGCTCTTGAGCTTAATTTAACAAATAAATTGATTTAATCATTTGAGCATCGAAAAGAGGAACTCAAGGTACTTAGCCCATATATAATTCATTAGACATCAAAGTCACATATGTACGGAATCATGAATCAAACTCAACACATTAGTTAGTATTCTCCTTAGCCGAATTTTCTAAGTCAAGATAAATCCTTCAATATGCTTACCTATGGCCGAACAAACACATCAACCTATGTACTCATTCATGTGGCCGAATATGCATGTTTATGTTGAGGCCAATTATATACTTAATACCACACACAAATGGCATACATTTTACTAACTAATGCATTACATATTATAACTCAATACGCATCCATCATTTACTCCATAACCGAAACACCATCATATGAAAATATATACCTTGAGATATTATATATGTCATGCCAATACACCATGTGCAAACATATATATATATGTGTAAGAGCCGAATCACAAGGTTGATTATAACCAAACATAAACATAAATCCAAAACACAAATCTTACCTACCATGCAATAAGCATAAATCATACTTATGGATATACCATGGCCGAATACATCACAACACCTTACCATTTCAATTTTGATCATGGTTAAACAAAGAACTTAATGTCTCACTCAAAAATGCTAAAAAGAAAATCCAAGAGTTAATCAATCCACCATCACATGTATCATTAACAAGCTTCACATTTAGCATGCAATGACATTAACACAAAATCCACCTTGGCCGAATATCATCCCCATGACATAGCAAAGATTTGAACCATGGCTAATTAGAACTCAAGCTAGCAACTAAAAACATGCATGAATCTCATGGCACAACCTCAAACATACCTTAATCTAGATACAAGTATGGCCAAACCTCCTCCTAATCCTCTTCCAAACCAAACATGAAGCAAGAACTCCTTCCTTCTTCCTTAGAATTTTCGGCCAAAAGAAATGAAAAAGGATGAACAATTTTTTTTTCTTTTCTTCAACTCACGGCAATGGGGGGAGAACACTCACACACATTCTTTCTTTTTCTCCATTTCTTTATTACCCATACTCCTTATTTTATTTTTCCTAACATACCTCACTAACATAACATGTTTGTGACATGTTTCCACTCATAGCATGGCCGGCCACTACTAATTAGGGGGGGAAATTTGACATGCAAGTCCTCCCTTTTTATTACATGCACTATTAGATCCTTATAGATTAGCCTATCACATTACAAAAGTGTCACACAAGTCCTACTAACTGAATTCACATGCAATCGGCTAAATCGAAGCTTGAAATTTTCACACATTCATAATTACATATTCTAGACAATAAATATCACATTCAAACATTTCGGTGACTCGGTTTAGCGGTCCCGAAACCACTTCCCGACTAGGGTCAATTTTGGGCTATCACATGTTCGACATAGCTTCTCAGCTTGGGGTGCGTCGGTTCTATTTGTAAAGAAGGATGGAACGTTGAGGCTGTGCATTGGTTACAAACAGCTCAAAAAAGTTACAATAAAGAACAAGTATCCATTGCCTCGAATCGATGACTTATTAACCAGTTAAAATGTGCCACTTTATTTTCAAATATTGATCTCTGTTCTAGTTACTATTAATTACGGGTAAAAGAATCAAATGTACCAAAGACAGCTTTTAGAACCAAGTATGGACACTATGTGTTTCTTGTGATGCCATTTGGCTTGACAAATGCATCTGCAGTGTTTATGGATTTGATGAATAGAATTTTAAGCTCGTATTTAGACAGGTTTGTGGTGGTATTTATAGATGATATTTTGGTTTGTGGTTGTATTTATAGATGATATTTTGGTTTACTTTCGAAAAAATGAACTTGTTGAGCCTTTGAGAATAGTATTGCAAACTTTACGAGAGAAACAACTGTACGACAAATTCAGTAAATGTGAATTTTGGCCACGGGAAGTTTGTTTTCTTGGGCATATAGCATCTGCTGAAGGTGTCAGAGTAGGCCCGAGTAAAATTTTAGCCATTTTTAATTAGAAGCCACCGAAGAATGTGTCTGAAGTCTGAAGTTTTCTAAGACTAGCTAGTTATTATCGGAGATTTGTAAAAAGCTTTTCAATGATAGCTTATCCGATGACTCGTTTGCTACAGAAAGATGTAAATTTCGAGTGGAATGATAAATGCCAATAGAGTTTTGATAGATTAAAAGTTTTATTGATAGAAGCACCGGTGTTAGTTCAACCAGAATCGGGTAAGGAATTTATAGTTTATAGTGATGCATTACTGAATGGTTTAGGTTGTGTTTTGATGCAAGATGGTAAAGTAGTTGCCTATGCTTCACAACAGCTAAAGCCACATGAAAAGAACTACCCAACACACGACCTGGAATTGGCAGCCATTTTGTTCGCATTGAAAATCTAGCAGCATTACTTATTTGGTGAAAAATGTCACATATTCACCGATCATAAAAGTCTGAAATATTTGATGTTACAGAAAGATTTGAATTTGAGACAACGTAGGTGGCTTGAGTTATTGAAAGATTATGATATTGTTATTGACTACCATCCGAGAAAAGCCAATGTAGTGGTAGATGCTTTGTGTAACAACCTGTTTTTGGGTCAAATCAGAACAGTGGTTATGGGACCACAAATCTGAAGTAGGAATAATTGTTTTTACTATTTCTTTAAGGTCTATAACATGATAGAATAATTGTGTGAAAATTTCGTTAAGAAATTTTATTGATTGAGTACTCAATTTGACTAGAAGGACTAAATTACAATAGGTGCAAAATTTGAGTTCTACAGGTTAAATGTAGTAAATTGTAATGAAATTCTAAATTAGAGGTCCTTAAATGGTAATTAGACCATTATATTTTAGGATGGAAAAAAATGGACATGAAGTAGGTAAAATTTCAAAGTTTAAGTGAAGGGTAAATAGGTAATTTGGTAAATAAAGCCAAAAAAACTAAATAAAAGATGTCATCTTCTTCAATTTAGTCCCCATAGCCTAAAATTAGAAGAGGAGACATAGCTAGGGTTTGGCCAAACTTTCAAGCTCGATTGTAAGTCCGTTTTTGTCCATTTTTTAACGATTTTTATATTTTTGAGATCGTTGTAACTTGATTTAGCAGTGTCAAGGACTAATTTGAAAGAAAATCAAAGTCTAAAATTTCACCCATGTTAAATATGCTTATATTTTGATGTTTGATGGTAGAAAATGCATGTTCGTTGTTAGTTAAACAACGTTTGCAAAGTGATTTTCGATAAAAAACGTTAAACAGGGACTTATTTGTAAAAGTCTACAAAATGAGTAGAAAAGTGTGAATAAATGAAAAATGGAGGCTGTTATGAGTATAAATAACAATCGGCTAGGCTTGGGTTGTGATGAAGTTGAATGAAATTCATTTTATGAGCCTAGGGACTAAATGTTGAAAAGTTAGGGGCAAAAATGTAAATTTTTCCATAATGTGTTTTTGGGCTGAATTAAATAATGTGATGATTAAATAAGTTAAATTTCGTATTATATATCAAGAAAAATGAAGTTTGGGTGTAGATCGAGGGAAAAATAAAGTATTTGACGAATAGGTCCTTTTGGCCGTTTTTGTAACCTAGGTAAGTTCGTATGTAAATAAGATTTATTATAATTGTATTTTACATGCTTTAATTTTGTATGAATTGTGTAAACAACTCTACGAACATGTTCAACGACGTTTCGGCAAGCGAGAAATCCCATCAAACCTTAGGAATAGATTAGGATACAAGTGACATGTTACTAGGGCTTTATGTTATGTGATCCAAGTGCTGGTCCCGTACGTCCTGCCAGTGGCTGAGTTTACCGACATATGTTGTGGTTACTTGACAGCTTGTGTGAGCAGATTTGTAATGGCTCGAGAGCGAGCATATATGTGATATGAGATAGAGGTAGCAATGGCTGCATATGTGGCACATTATTTGCAAGATTTCCTGAGTATCCGACATTATTATTCCGAGTGATTTATTGGGTATGATAAAGATTAGAATGAGTATGAAACCATATGAGTGGTACAGGTATGTGCACAAAACTTATGATTTATTAAATTCACGAAATGATGAACTCAAGGTAAGTTGTGATGGAATGAATTATGATCATGAGAATATGGTAAATTACATTTCCTTATAATGTATTACTTGCATGTTAATGTATGGTAAGTTTAGCTTATTTCTTTCATACGAGCTTACTAAGCTATATAGCTTACTCCGTTTTGTTTTTCATGTTTTATAGTGTCACCAAGTTAGCTCGGATTGGAGATCGTCGGGGATCGTATCACACTATCAAACTGTTATTTTGGGTACCAATGATTTTGAACATTTTGAGAATTTGTTATATGTGTCATTATGATTTGGCCAAATGTATTGGCTTGTAATTGTCAAGGGCTTGATGCGGTATTTGGCCATGTAACTTTACTCATTTTGGTTGAATTTGTTGTAAGCTTATATATATTTATATATGCATGCATGTGCAATTATCTCTTGTGTGATGTGGTTTATAAATGCTTGGAGAATTATTGAAGTGACTTATTGGTTTTTTTGTTGAGTAGTTGAGATTGGCTCATTGGTATGTTATGAAATTTATAGAGAATCATGCATAATAAAAGAATTTGTGTTGGTACCTGTGGATGTGAGCTTGGTTTGGTTTGGGTTGGTAGAATATGATGTTGTAAGTATGTTATGTGTGATAATAAAATGATATGTTCTAATCTTGATTATGAATGTTTTGGTTGCCTAAGTAAATGAGGGGGACAAATGGCTTGGTAAATAACCTTTATTTTGTCCACACAGGTAGAGACACAGGTATATGTCTAGGCCGTGTGTGACACACGGTCTGCCCCATGGGTATGTGTCCCCTGCACCTTAATTTTGAGAAACAAAATGCTCAGAATTGAGCACATGGGTAGAAACATAGGCATGTGTCTCAGCCGTGTGAAGGACACAGCCTCAGGCACGGGCGTGTGTCCCGATCGTGTGAAGTCTGCTCCTATTTCATGAAAGTTAAATTAACCACACGGCCTAGCATATGGGCATGTGACTTGGCCATGTGATCTCAATTTGTTCATGCATTACAAAACAGTGAGTTACATGGGTTAGAGACATGAGCGTGTGTGACCACATGGCCTACCCACACGAGCGTGTGACTCCTGCTCATAGCAAAAATTTTCTAAGTTTTGTCAAAATTTCCTGAGTTGTCAGTTTAGCCTCGAACCACTTCCAAAGCATGTTTTGGGCCTCGTAGGCTCGTATTAGGGACTTTATGATTGAATACAAATGTTTTTAATTTGGATGCAAATTTATGACTCGATTTGTATGTTTTCTTGCGATGTAAGTCCAGTAATGCCTCGTATCCTATTCCGACGTTGAATATGGGTAAAGGATGTTACACGTTGAGCAGAAAATCTTTATATGCTTTGCGAGCAATGAACACTCGATTGTCATTGTTTGATGATGGTTCAATCATAGCTGAGTTAAAAGCTAGACTAACGTTTTTGCAACAGATCTCTGAAGCTCAAAAAAATAATAGTAAGTTGCAAGCAAAACAGGTACAAAGTGAATCGACTTCAGATCGAGACTGATGATTGTTTGTTATTCAGAGGTAGAGTATGTGTACCAAAAAGTTTAGAACTAATACAGAAGATTTTGAATGAAGCTCACAATGGTAACATGTCTATTCATCTAGGTTGTAATAAAATGTATAATGATCTGAAAAAGATGTACTGGTGGTCGGGAATGAAATGAGATATTTCTGAGTTCGTATCTAAGTGTTTGATATGTCAACAAGTAAAAGCTGAACATCAGTTGCCTTCTGGATTATTACAGCCGGTTAAGATACCAGAATGGAAATGGGAAAGAATTACTATGGACTTTGTAACGGGATTACCTTTGTCTCCAAGGAAGAAAGATGCCATTTGGGTAATTGTTGATCAGTTGACAAAGTCTGCATACTTTATTTCGATATGTATGGATTATTCCTTGGATAGATTGGCTGAATTATATGTTTCTGAGATTGTCAGATTGCATGGAGTGCTCGTCTCCATTATTTTAGATAGAGATCCTCGGATTACATCTCGATTTTGGAGCAAATTACAAGAAGCTCTGAGTACTCAGTTACACTTTAGCACTGTATTTCATCCCAAGATAGATGGTCAATTTGAGTGGGTAATACAGATCTTGGAAGATATGCTTCAATGTTGTATACTTGAGTTTGAAGGTAACTGGAAAAAGTATTTGCCTTTTTTTGAATTTTCTTATAATAACAGTTATCAATCTAGTATCAAAATGGCACCGTATAAAGCCTTGTATGGTCGCAAATGTAGAAATCCATTGTATTGGACAGAATTCAATGAGAAAAAGTTACATGGAATTGACTTGATTCGAGAGACCGAAGAAAAAGTGAAAGTAATTCGAGATAGTTTGAAAGAAGCCTCTGATCGTCAAAAGTCCTACGCTGATTTGAAGCGAAAAGAAATAGAATTTCAAGTCAGCGACAAAGTATTCTTGAAAGTATCGCCTTGGAAGAAAGTTATCCGATTTGGATGCAAAGTAAAACTAAGTCCACAGTTCATTAAACCATATGAGATTATAAAAAGAATTGGACTGTTGCATATTGGTTAGCTTTACCACCAAAGCTTGATCGAATTCATAATGTTTTTCATGTGTCTATGCTACAGGGATATCGATCCAATCCTTCACATGTTATCTCTCCGACAGAGTTAGAGATTCAGCTTGATATGACATATAGTGAAGAACCAATAAAAATCTTAGCTCGGGAAACAAAAGAGTTAAGAAATAAGAAGGCAGCGTTAGTAAAAGTTCTTTGTCAACAACATGGTATTGAAGAAGCTACCTAGGAGCCGGAGGATACTATGAGGAAGCAATACCTAAATCTTTTTACTGTAAGATTTTTGAGGACGAAAATCCTTAAGGGGGGAGAGTTGTGACAGCCTATTTTTTAGTGAAATCGAAACAGTGGTTTCGGGACCACAAATCCGATCTGAAAATAAGATTTATTTTTATTTCATTATATATGTAACACCCCTAACCCGTATTCTTAGCTGGAATAGGTTTACGGGACCTTATCGATCAATCACAACATAATTCATAATCACAACATAATTCATACAAATACACATTCATAATCAAAATACATTTCATGTAACATCCCAAAATAGGGCTTAGTTGGAACAGTGGTTTTGGGACTACAAATCCAATGTTAAAATATTTATTTTATGATTGTTAAGAGGTTTAAAATATGAATATATGCATGTGTTAAAGTTTCATGAAGAAATTCTTAGTATAAGGTGTCCAATTGGAAATTAGGGACTAAATTGAATAAGTTGAAAAATTTGTGTTCTAGAAGCAATTTGTATGAAATTGCTTTGGATAATTAATTAGGAGGTCTTAAAGAGAAATTTGCCCAATTTCTAAGTTTTTGGACAAAAATGGGCTTGTATGGAAAAATTTGAAGGACAGGCTTTAAGGGCATTTTAGTCATTTGGTTTATAAATGAAATAAAATGGGAAAATAAGCCAAAAATCAGCTCATTTTCTCCATGTTGCTATCAAAAATTAAGGTTCTCTATAGCTAAGGTTTTCAAGCTTTCCAAGCTCAATAGTAAGTGCTCCCAAGCCCCATTTTTAATGTTCTTCGTATTTTGGAAATCCCAATAACATGCTCTCTCTATTTCTACCCATATTTAGTGCTAGGGCTCATGTTTAGAAATTTACCTATGCATGAGAAGTCTATTTTGTAACTCCCCTTACCCGAGACCGTTGCCAGAGTCGAGCACGAGGCTTTACCTAACTTAACTTACTAATTCGGGGCATAAATTTTCTTTTAAAATTAATTTATTTACATTCATTCATTATGTCCCTAAAAAGGGGCCTCCAGACCCTAAAACATGCAATTGAAACGGTTCGGGACCAAACTGGGAACATTAAATTTTTTTTGAATACTTAAACAAATCAAAACAATTTATTTCATTATTCCTTATAAAACTGTCCACCTGCATCATAGTAACTAAATAAATCATAACTCGAGCCAAAAAAATCAAAATTTAAATTTACGAATTTTCCATAAAACTAGACTCATATATCTTCTTACTAATTTTTTTCCAGAATTTTTGGTCCAGCCAATTAGTACTGTTTATTAGGTAAAATTTTCCCTATTGCACTGTTTGACTACTCTGACCTCTCCTCACTACGAATCAATTTTCGCCCTATACAGAATTCAAATAACCATGACGTTTATTTCTCTTGAAAGTAGATTCACTAAAGAATCTAGAAATATAAACTATAACTCCTAATTCTTTTTATAAAAGTTTTAGTGAATTTATAAATTCAGAATAGGGGATTCAGAAATTGCTCTGACCCTATCTCACTAAAATTCAAATATCTCTTAATATAAACTTCTTTTGCTTACTATGTTTCTTTCATATGAAAATAGACTCAATAAGCTTTAATTCTATATCTCATTCGTCACCTAATTCTATTTGTACTGCTCTTGGTGATTTTTCAAGTTCACATCACTGCTGCTATTCAATACTGTTTTAATGCTAATTTCACTTTTTCATGATTTCTTTGTATTAACTACCATTTAGGCATACATATTCTTCATTAGCCATTTCAATAGCTAATCATTATCAAATATTTACATACTATTCTTTAGCCATATCATAAGGACATACACACAAAATGGCTAAGTCCCTATACATGCCATAAACTAGAACGTTCGTAAACGAAGATACCCATTTGGCAACTTGATAGTCGATAGTGTGAAGTAATCTCCGATGACCTCCAACCAGAGCTTGCTTTTAAGTACTATGAAACATGGGAAAGTGAAAGAAGTAAGCTTATAAATCTTAGTAAGTTCACATGTAAAATAATAAGCATTAGCAATCAATTTAGCTTACTACTATGCTGTTATAATTTGTTTAAATAATGTTTAGTTCTTACTTTCCCATCTTACTCATCGGTAACCTTACCAAAGGCTCAGAATACAAAAGGCACCTTACTTAATAGCTTGCTTACATACCTACAACATCTCACTTAACACATGAGTACTCTTTCGTAATATAGGCATATTGCCAATCATGTCATAAAGTGTCACAAGCATAACTGAAAACTCATCACTTACTTAATACTTGATAATCTCAATTACTTACAATCTCAATATTAAATAAGCCTTAAATGCATACCTGTACTCTTTCTTCATGTTCTCACCTTATCGTTTCTTTAATTTACTCTTTGGATTACTCGAGAACCTTTTCCTTTTTGAACTTACCATTGCCATGTCTTGACATGGTCTTACGTGGTATCCTTGCCTTATAAACTCACCAATGCCATGCCTTGGCATGGTGTTACATGGGACCTTTGCCTTATATTAACTTATCAATGCCATGTCTTGACATGGTCTTACATGATTTCCTTGCCTTATAGAACTTATCAATGCCATGCCTTGGCATGGTCTTACATGATTTCCTTGCCTTATAGAACTTATCAATGCCATGCCTTGGCATGGTCTTACATGATATCCTTATCTTACCAAATGCCATGTTCCAAACATGGTCTTACATGGTATCCTTGTCTTAGTGCCAATGCCACATCTTGATGTGGTCTTACATGGAGTCCTTAGTCAATGCTGATGCCATGTCTTGACATGGCATTACATGGTATCCTTAACCGTCAATTCCTCCTTAAATGCCATCTTATGAACATGGAATTTTCCATCAATTCTTCTTTAATTGCCATGGTACAACCATGGACTTTGAGATATCAATGTCTTGTCAAGTCATAGCTGAAACATACTTGCTCAAATTATCAATGTTAGTCGCATAACTCAATAATAACAATACTAATAACATTTATTGCATAATAATAAAATGCTACTCAACTTACATACTTACATTCTCAATCTCATCATATCATCAACTTAACTTATTCTCATCAAACTATACTAATCAATACTTTCTTATTATCATACAAAGCCATAATACAAAATATGGTCTTACATATAAATTATACAACTTCTCTTTCCAATATCGAATTATTATCGAACACTAATCATTATATCTGAAACTCAATACTAAAGTATTTATGGCCAAAATATCAATTTATCAATCAAATATGCATAATTAAATGTTTACTAAACATATGAACTTACCTCGATACCAAAACGACCATTTTACCAGCT
The DNA here is from genome assembly GCF_007990345.1 of Gossypium hirsutum. Classification (NCBI taxonomy): domain Eukaryota; kingdom Viridiplantae; phylum Streptophyta; class Magnoliopsida; order Malvales; family Malvaceae; genus Gossypium; species Gossypium hirsutum. The sequence goes on from NC_053435.1 coordinate 68,626,818, forward strand.
TTCTCGATTTTCAATTTTTCTCCCGTTCTAGGTGCAAATCTCACTTTTCAGGATCTAAAACATCATATTTAACTTATTTAATTAATTTAATATTCAAAAAATTCCCTAACTCAAAATTTTGCAAAATTACAATTTTGCCCCTAAACCTTTGCAAAATTATGATTTTTCCCCTAGGCTCAAAAATTAAACTCCATCCTATTTTATCAAGTTTTATGACATGCTGATCATTTTTCCCTTCTATGGAAACATCAAATTCTCACTCTAACATGTACTTATGAACATTAGGTATTTTTACCGATTGTGTCGTTTTACTCGTTTTCACATAAAATTGCTTAGCAAAAATTGTTTAACACAATTTCAAGCTTCATATTCTACCCAAAAACATCAAAATAAACACATTCACCTATGGGTATTTTTCCAAATCTGAACCCTAGCATGAATTATTACTAGAATAAGCTTCAAGTTATCGGGACTCCAAAAATGTAAAGAACATTAAAAACGGGGCTTAGAATCACTTACTATGGAGCTTGGAAAGCTTGGAAACCCTAACCATGGCTTCCCCCATGCTATATTTGGCCTCCATGAAGAAGATGGACCAATTTTGGCTTTATTTTCCCTTTTTAATTTTTTTAATTACTAAATGACCAAAATGCCCTTAAAGGCTTTTCTTTCAAATTTGTCCTATTCTTGCCCATTTTTTGTCCAAACTTAAATAAAATGGTCTAATTACTAAATAAGAACCTTCACTTTAAGAACCCATTTCAATTAAATCCCCTTTATTATCTAGAACACACATTTTGCTAATTTTAGAATTTAGTCCTAATTATCAAATTAAGCACTTATACATAAAATTTCTTCACGAAATTTTCACACAATTATTCAATCAATGAATAAACCTTAAAACTTAATTGGAATTTTTTTTAACCTCGAATCCGTGGTTTCGGCACCACTATTCCGTTTAGGCCCTATTTTAGGATGTTACATATATTTTGATGATTTATGGAGGGATATGAGAGCTTAAAGGATGGTAAAAAACTTTTACTAAGTAGTTCTTCATGGAAAGGGCCTTAGGGACTATTTTGTAAAAGTTTTAGAAAACGGTAGGAAAATATGAAGTGAAGGAAAAATGTGGGCTATTATGAACATGAAAAATGTTTGGTTAGGCTTGGGTAACCAAGAAATCCCATACATTACATTATCCGAGCCTAGAGACTAAATTGCAAATATATGAAAGTATAGGGGTAAAATAGTAATTTTACCCAAGTATGAATTTTGGGGTCACTTTGAGTAATGTATGTATTAAACCAACTAAATTTGGTATTATAGATCAAGAGAATCGAGATACGGGCTTTGATTGGGGAAAGAGCAAGGTTTACGAGGTTTAGGCTCGGTTTTTAATATTTTGTGCCGAGGTAAGTACATATGCAAATAAATACATTAATTATTGTTATTAAATGATTTATTGATATATGTATGCTTAATATGCTTATTTGGCTATGTTGACAATATAACACGTGTTGATGCTTTGTTGTATGATTATGAGACGTTGGCCATGTGAAAGAAACCATTATGCGAGTACATTCGGTAAAGGTCTGGAAGTCTAAAATCCAGTTTGAACCTTAGGAATAGTTGAGGATACAAGTGACATGTCACTAGGATAGTCATGTGTGTTAAGAGCTCATTTAATATGTGATACATGCTAGGGTTTGGGTGCTGGGTATCCTGAGTTGTGTTCAGATACTCTATTAGATCTTTTAGTAGACCCGTCGAGAGCGGCATGTGATTCTGTGATATGAGGCACTTCAGTGCACTTTCTGTTAGGTAGCCAAGGCTACGTTCAGGCACTTCAGTGCATTCCTTCCATGTGTCCGAATCATATTCCAAGTCTTCAACGGGTAACGTAATATGAGTTCCGAAGGTAAAATTTAAGTAGGTCATGTGTGTGCAGGATGGCACCGGTATGTACTAAAACCTTATGAAGACTTAGTATATGGAAAGATATGTATTTGGATAGGCATGTGCATATGAATATGGAAGGTAAATATATGTTTGACGTAATGAAAAATATCATAATGGATAAGCAGTCATGCTTAGATATTCAATAGTTGCAAAATGTAGATTAGTTGTATGTGTACTTACTAAGCTTTATAGCTTACCCTCCTATCTTTCCTCTTTTCTGTAGATACATCAAGCTAGCTAGAAGACTCAGGGACGTCAAAGCTCGAATCACACTATCTTCAAGAAATTTGGGTATAAAAAGGGTTAATTATTTTGGTCATGGCATGTATAGGTAACTTGTCTATTTTCTGTATATATGTCATGTTGAAGTAGCCAAGTATAATAGCTCATTTGGGCATTGATTATTTTGTATGTGGCCATGTGATTTGGTCCATATTAATGATAGGGATGTATCCCTAAGTTTATCTTTACATGCCTAGTAAGATGTGTATGTGTTGGTTTGATGGATGACTATTCAATTGCCAGTATGTGGTTGCATGATTTAGCACTCATAATGGATTGATAATAAGGAATATGGAAAACCATGAAATTGGTGTGGAATGTTTAAAAGATAAGTTTCTGTGAGTAATAAGGGACTAGTATGACAAAGGAGTGATAGTGATGCTATAATGTTGCATGTTTAAGTGTGCAAATATATATATCATGGGATATGCCATTGAACATATGGAAGTGTATGATTGTTTAAGGGTGACCAATGGCTTAGAGAGTAGCCTCCAAATGGTCCACATGGGTAAACACAAGGGCATGTGTCTAGGCCGTGTTTGACTCATGGTCAGCCCGATAGGCGTGTCATTCGGACATGTGTCCCCTGTACCTTGAATTTTAGGTTAACTTACATGGTAGTAAACACACGAGCAGAGACACGATCATGTGTCTCAACCGTATGGAGGACACGGTGTCTGGCCACGGGCGTGTCCTTGGCCGTGAGCCTCAAATTTGTATGATGACATCATAAACAAAATGCTCACTAAAATCACATGGGCTACCACACGGGCATGTGACAGGCCGTATAAGGGACACGGGCTGTAACAGTTCGGTTTAGACCCTAGTCAGAATAGTGGTTTCAAGACCTCAAATCTGAGTCTAAAAAATATTTTAATATTATTTTCTGTGTCTGTGATATGTGAATTTATATCTGCTAGATTTTTGTAATTTAATTTGTTTGTTTCTATGTTTGATTTGCAAAAAGGACCAAATCGCGTAAGTTGTAAAAGTTGCCTTCTAGTTGTTAAAGTGCCTAAGTGCTATGGTTTGTTAAAGTTGAGGACCTTGGAGGTCAATAAGACCATTATATGATAGTGGGAGACATGGTTTGGCAATATAGTAAATAGATAAATTTTTAAAGGATGGTTAGGTAATTAGGTAATATATGTTATTAAGTAAAACAAATGCATGAAAATTTGTTCATTCATGAATATCCTCGCCGAAAATACAAAAGCAAAAGAGAGGAAAAGAACAAGCTAGATTTTGGCACTTTGATCCTTGATTAAGGTATGGATTTTTGTCCTTTTTTTATAATTTCTATGTTTCTGTGATCGTTGCTTCATGTTCTTCAAAGCCCATGTCTGAATTTCTGTTTCTGTTAAAGATTTCATGAAATGCAATTGTTGATTATATGAGCTTTGTAATGTTTTTATATGGATTATGAAACATATGCGTGAGATTATTAAGCTTTGTCTTTGAATTTTGATGAAATAGAGCTATTTGGGCTAATTTGTGAAAATGAGGTTTTGAAGGACTAAATTGCGAATTAAATATGTTATTTGGGCTGGTATGGAAGCCATGTATATTCGGCCAAGCTATAGTCTTGGTGAACTTTTGCATATTTGTGATTTTGTGAAAAATGGACTAAATTGTCAAAGTGTGAAAATGTAAGGGCTAAAATGCAAAGTGCCCTAATTATGTGTTCATGGATTATTTTGAATCAAATGAATGAATGAATGGTTTAATTTGTATTGTATTAGATCAAGAATAAAGAAAATCAGACTTAGATCGGGGGAAGTCCAAAATAGTTGAATAGTAGACTCGGTTTATCCGAAATCTGTACGAGGTAAGTCAAATTACAATTACATGTTAAATTGACTAAATTTTGCGCATATAAACTATAATCTGTATTGGACAGCCTTGAGAGCCTGGTGAATGAGCTTTTGAGTAGATTCTGATAATATGTTAGTATCTGAAAAGTATTGGTATGCTTCCAAAGGAACGTTGACTTGGATCTGAAATATCGTGTAAGACCATGTCTCAGACACAGGCTTTGATTTGAGATTCACATGTAAGACCATGTCTGGGACATCGGCATCGTATCTGATTTTGTGTAAGACCCTGTCTGGGACAGAGGCATCGATATTGAATTACATGTAAGACCACGTCTGGGACGTTGGCATTGTACTTGTTTATGAGTATCTGTATCGCTTTGGAATCCTCTGATGATAACATATGAAATATGGTAATGAGAATATGAAATGTATAACCAATGCAGGTACGTTTGTATCGTACTAAATTTCTGAATATGAAAAACTCTGTCTCTGTGAAATATGTATGGAAGTTGGAAATGAAGCATGATATATATGTAATAAAGGAGCATGGTTAAGCTTATGATTTATTCTATGAAATGGTTATGAATCTTTATGGTTAAATTGTACTTGTATGCTTTAGTAATTAGACCAATTGTAATTGGCTTACTAAGCTCTTTGTAGCTTACTCTGTGTGTTTGCTGTCTATTTTACAGTTATTATAGCTACTGAAGGCTCGGGGATAGTCGAGGATCATCACCATATTATTGATCTCATTTTGGTACTTTTGAAAGTGTTCATATTTTAAAGTAGGCATGTATAGGCTAGAAGGTCTATATATATAAGTTTTGTTGTGTATATATTATGCCATAGGAGTTGGCTAGCAAATGAAATGTTGTATATAGTTTTGGTATTTGATTGATGGTGCCAAATGATGTATGGTTGTAGTGTTTTATAAGGTAATATGTTTTTGTTATAATGAAGCATGTTTTGAGCATGGAATTGGTTGGAAATTTTGGTATGAATGTTGCATATTATTACTTGTAGGATTGGACCCAAAAAGGGGTGACAAATTTGGCCTAAACCAAGCCTGCTTGGTGCCACACGGTCGGGGGACACGGGCGTGCCTTGTGGCCGTGTAAGAAAAGCAGTATTCTCTTAAGAACCACACAGTATTGACACACGGGCATGTCATATGGCCATGGGCTAAAGTCAGTAGCTAGCTAAGTATCACACAACTTGGTGCCACACGGTCAGGGGACACGGGCGTGCCTATTGGCCGTGTGAAAAAGTCAGTATAGGACCTATTTTTGGCATGGATGGTTCACATGGGCGTGTCTAATGCCTGTGTGTGACACACAACCTAGTTGCACAGGCGTGTGACTTTAACAGTTTGCAAGAATTGGTTGAGTTCTAAAAATTCTGAATGGGTTTGGTTTAGTTCCGACCTTTCCTTAAATGTATGTTTTAGGTGATGCACGGCTCAGGGCACAATTTCAGACCCATGGATGTGATGGATTCACACTACTTCAAGGCTCAACAACAATGTCAAAGGTTAAGCAAATCAAATCAGGACTTGGTCAAAGACAAGGTTCGAGGACGAATCTTTTTGAGGAAATGAAGAATGATACATGCACAGATTTTATTAGATTTTAATCATCAAAATTGCCAATTTTCAGGCTTGGGAAATCAACAGACTTTCAACGACTTTTTGGATGGGATCCTAGCATTTTTGGGTTGAGATGTCCTATGGCGTTTGAAGATCTATCTCCTAGCTTCGAAACGAATTTTGAATCACTCGATTTTGAGTTCGGGAGCTCAAGTTATGACCATTTTAGTCAAGACTGCGCGAGCAAAATTTCTGAGACGAAAATTATGAGTTTCAGGCTCTGATACCAAATGATAAAGGGTGAGAAGGATGAACGCGAATGTGGATCGTAAAGTTTGTCAAAGTCGCGGATTTGACTTAGGGCTCTAGACGTTTAGAAAGAAACTTGGATTTTTTTTGACACAACCTGAAACGAAATTAAATCCAAGTTAGATAAAATAATTAAAAACAAATAATAAATCAAAGATTAAGGAAGTGAATAAAGAAGATAAATGAAAAGATAGAACGTGGCGTGTAGAAGTCCTAAGAAGCCTTGGAAACACGAAGAATCCACAACCCCCTTCAAGCGGCTCTAATTTCCCCTCCAAGATAAAAAAAACATTGGCAAGAAAAAGTTTGAAGAGAAATTATTGAAAAGAAAAACTCAGAGAGAATTTATTAACTCAAAAGAGAAATAGAATAATAATGAATTGTCTATTTTGTGTACAATGCGAAGGCCTATATATAGGCTAGCTAAATAAATCTAAATAAAACTCCTAAGTATACTAGGATTCTAATTTAATCTAAACAAGAAGTAGTTTTAAATTAAACTTTCTTCTTAACATAAAATTCCTAAATAACTTAAAATGCTTAATAATTATCAAAAATTCAGAATAAAACAATAATAAAATGATAAGAGCTGATAAATAAAATATTGGACTCATATATAATAAAAATTAAGCCTAAAACCCAAACCCAATATGATTTAAACTCGAGTTAAAAGCCCGAAACTCGTAATTCCCGTCTCAAAAATTCTGCTCGTGCAGTCTTCACTAAAATGGTCATAACTTGAGCTCCCGAACTCAAAATCGAGTGATTCAAAATGTGTTTCGAAGCTAGGAGATAGATTTTCAAATTCCATAAGACATCTAAACCCAAAAATGCCAGGATCCCATCCAAAAAGTCCTTGAAAGTCTGCTAATTTCCCAAGCCTAAAAATTGGCAATTTTGACGATTGGAATCTAATAAATTTCACCCCATCTGTGCATGTATCATTCTCCATTTCCTCAAAAAGATTCGTCCTCGAATCTTGTCTTTGATCAAGTTCTGATTTAATTTGCTTAGCCTTTGACATTGTTGTTGAGCCTTGAATTAGTGTGAATCCATCACATCCATGGGTCTGAAATTGTGCCTTGAGACATGCATCATTAGGTCTAGTAGACTATGTTTAGAGATGATTGCTTCTGAAATGATGTTAAATAATATCTGTGATTCTGTATTGGTATGAAATGTTTTGTCTGTCTGGAAATGCCTTGTAACTCTAATCCGATGTCGGTTACGGGTTAAGGGTGTTACACAGGCCAAGGACACGGGTGTGTGCTCGGCCGTGTGAAAACCCCTATAGGTTTGAATTGGAAAATAAATCCAATAATTCCATACGGGTGCGGGACATGGGCGTGTCCCCAAGCACATGGGCGTGTGCATTGCCTCCACACGGGCGTGTGAGGCTTTAACCTAGAAATTTTCTTAGAATTTTCGTGAGCCCTCGGTTTAGTTCCGACCCGCCAATAATGCATGTCTGGGCCTCGTAGGTCCATCATAGGGACAAATTAACTTTAATTGATTGGTTTTTGTTGAATGATATTTTATGGCCCAGTTCTGTATGTTTGGTTCTGCTTAAGTCCGGTAATGCCTTGTACCTTGTCCTAGTCTAGGATACAGGTAAGGGGTATTACATGTAGTGGTATCAGAGCTACGGTTTAGTTGGTTCTCAGACAACGTAGCATGTGTCTGTGTCTAACTATACATGCCATGCGTAAATTGTGATAGTGTGACGACTCCTGACGATATTAAACTGTGTTATTCATATAGTAATGGATCCTGACCAAGCTAAAGCAGATGACGTAGAAAGCGCCAGCCCCCGCTCAAGGGGCAATGCCTGAAGAAAGTAGACCTATAACTATGAGCTAAGGGGGGAGGCTAGAGAGGCCTTCTTCCAAATGATGAATGATTGGTATGCTGAGTTCGTCCGTGCGAACCCAGCCGCTCAGACGCAACCTCCTCCACCCTCTCTGAACCCTCAGCCTGTACCCGTGATGCCTCGTGGTATAGATTTTATGAGATTTTCTAAAACTCTTGTGGATAAGATTCGAAAACAAGGAGCAGAAGATTTTAGAGCTAACATTGAGGATGATGCTGAGAGAGTCGAGTTTTGGCTCGAGAATTCTATTCGGGTGTTCGAGAAACTATCTTGTACACCTGAAGAATGTTTGAAGTGTGCTATTTCATTGTTGAGGGATGATGCCTACCATTGGTGGAAGACTTTGATTTCTGTTGTGCCTAAGGAGGTAGTTACTTGGGACTTCTTTCAAGAGGAATTCCGGAAGAAGTATATTAGCGAGAGGTTTATCAACCAGAAACGTAAGGAATTCTTTAAACTTAAGCAAGGTCACATGTCAGTTACCGAATATGAGCGAGAGTTCGTCTAACTTAGCAAGTATGTCCGAGAGTGTGTGCCCACTGAGGCTAAGATGTGCAGGAGGTTTGAGGACGGACTTAATGAGGGTATCAGGGTGTTTGTAGTCATCCTTGAGTTAAAAGGAGTTTGTTGTGCTCGCTGAGCGGGCTTATAAGGCTAAAAAATTGACAAAAGAGAAGAAGAAAGCCGATTTGGAAGCTAGAGATACGCGAAAGAGAATGACGAGCAGATCGGCCCCAACTCACTCTAGGAAATCTAAAGACGTGTATCTCATTCTTATGCATCGACAGGACATTCCCATGGAAATCGTAAGAAGCAAAGTTCGGGTTTTCAAACTTAGGCTAATCTGTAGCTAGTGTAGAAGACGCTAAACCTCGTCGACCCCAATGAAAATACTGTAGAAGACGTCATCCAGGCTCATGTAGGAGGAATGACGGGACGTGTTATAAATGTGGTTTTCAAGACCATTTTATTAAGGATTATCCTGAGATGGGCAAGAGATTTCAGAATGCAAGACAGAGTGGTTCAGCTTCAAAGGTGAGACCCTCGAAAAGTGTCGGTACTGGAGCTAGCAGTAAAAATATGACACGAAAGACGGCAGTACGATCTGAGGCTAGGGCTTCTGCTAGAGCCTATTCCATACGAGCACATGAAGAAGCATCGTCACTTGATGTGATCACTGGTACATTTTCTCTTTATGACACTGTTTGTGACAGCCCAAAGTTGACCCTAGTCGGGAAGTGGTTTCGGGACCGCTAAACCGAGTCACCAAAATGTTTGAATGTGATACTTATTGTCTAGAATATGTAATTATGAATGTGTGAAAATTTCAAGCTTCAATTTGGTTGATTTCATGTGAATTTAGTTAATAGGACTTATGTGAGAAAATTCTAAAATGTGATAGGTCAATGTGTGAGGACCTATTAGTGCATGTGGACAAAGGGGGGACTTGCATGTCAAATTCCCCCCCCTAATGAGTAGTGGCCGGCCATGACAAGGAATGATGGGCAAAACATGTCATGAAACATGTTTTGTTAATGGAAGAATAAAATAAGGAGTATGGGTAATAAAGAAATGGAAACAAAAGAAAAAAAAAATCTGTGGTTGCCCCCCCCCATTGCCGTGAGCTAAAGAGAAGAAAGGAGAAAAATTTGTGTTCATCCTTTCTCACCTTCATTTTAGCCTAAATTAGAAAGAAAAACAAAGAAAAAAATTTCTCATCCTTTGGTTCATCCTTGGCCAAAAATTTTAAGGAGGAAAGAAGAAGAAAGGTGAAGAGATTCGGCCATGCATGTAGCTAGGCTAAGGTATGTTTGATGATGTTCCATGAGATGCATGCATGTTTTAGTTGTTAGCTTGAGTTCTACCTAGCCCATGGTCTAAATCTTGCTATGTGATGGAAATGGCACTTGACCATGGATGCATCATTCTTGGTTGATGTTTGATGTTGTGGTGATGAGGCATGAGGATGAGTTAAGATTCGGCCTAGGTGGAGGTTGTGTTAATGCCATTGCATGCAAAATATGAAGCTTGTTAATGATGCATGTGATGATGGCTTGATGATTCTTGAACCTCCTTTTTAGCATTTTTGTGTGAGCACATATGTGCATTGGTTGCTAAATGGAGAAGAATCGGCTAGCAAGATGTGTGCTAAGGCCGAATGTAACTTTGCATGTTAATGAGCAATGCATGTGTTAAATTGATGAAAAGGGGGAGGATGCTTTACTAGTGTGTATATGTGTGTATTAAGTGTTGAAATCGACCCCAAAAATAGACATGCATATTCGGCCAAGGGGAAAGAAATTAGCTAATATGTTGTGTTGATGCATGATTTTTGCATGTATGAGACTTTAATGTCTAATGTATAAATATGGGATAAGTGCCTTGTTTTCATCTTTTTGATGCCTAAATGATGAAATCAATTTATTTGTTTGATTAAGCTCAAGAGCAAAGGGGAAATAAATCCGATAAAGGGAAGGAAAAAGTGGTTGAATAGCTAGCGGAATCGTTCGACAACACCCGAGGTAAGTTCTTGAGTAAGAGAGCTTAAATTACGATGTGATTAAATCATGCTCTATGTGTGGCTATTGAGCCGAATGTGCAAGGACGATATGTGCCTTGTGTTTGAGTTTCGCAAATGAAAATGAAATATGAATGTGCCATGAATTATTGTTAGATGTGCATGATTAATTGAATGCTGTCCGGGCTAAGTCCCGAAGGCTTTGTGCTAAGTGAATATATCCGGACTAAGATCCGAAGGCCTTTGTGCGAGATACTAAATCCGGGTTAAGTCCCGAAGGCATTCGTGCGAGTTATTAAATCCGGGTTAAGTCCCGAAGGCATTCGTGCGAGTTGTTAAATCCGGGTTATGTCCCGAAGGCATTGTGTGAGTTACTAAAACCGGGCTATGTCCCGAAGGCATTTGAACGAGGAGCTATATCCGGTTAAATCCCGAAGGTACGTGATTTGGTAATGAATGAGCTTGCTGTAAAATTCCAGCGAATACTCGAAAAACATCCCAATATGGGGATATGTTACGTATGTGTTAAATTTAATCGAGCCCTAACAAATAAATGTTCGCTCAGTTGATAAACGAGCTACCGGCCTTCGGCTAAGTTAGTCTATTGTGTATGTACATAAGGGTTGTTAATGTTGTGAAGCAAGTTTGATATCGGTAAATTGCGTATTATGAAATATTCCATTTAGCCAAATGTGTGTTATACTTTGTTTATGCTGGAATTCCTTGCTCAAACTTACTAAGCATAAATTGCTTACTCATTACACTGCTCCTCTGTTCTATAGATTTTTGGTTCTCCAGCTATCGGACTCGGGATCTTGAAGTCGAAGTCACCCACACTATCAAAGGCTCTTTTGGGTACTATTTTGGTTGAATCTTGATATGGCATGTATAGGACTACCCATTGTTGTTTTTCGAGTACTTTATGAAATGTATAAGTGTACAGCCATGCGAAAATGGCTTGTAGAAGTGGAGTATGGCATTAGACCATTCGTGTTTATGAATGTATAGATGGTTTCATGATGTAACTATAGTTGGAATGGAAGTGTTGAGCAAATGATCAGCCACTAGAATGGCTAAGTATGATCATATGTGGGCTTATGTATGACAAGGCCCTAGTTGGTCCATGAAACCCCAAATTAGGTAAGGTTTACTTTGAAAACAGAAGCTGATAGCAGCAGTGGTGTGAATTGGAAAAATCACAAGAATTCGTAGGAGTGGAATTAAATAGTGAATAAATTATGTAATCGAACCTTGATGAATCTACTTTCATATGGAAGTAACGAAACAATCATAGGAACAGTACAGTAAGAGATATTCGGGTTCTTGTGGAACAGGGCCAGAACAGTTTCTGGATTCCCTGTTCCGCATTTGGAAATTCACTATAAATTGACAAGAGATAATTAGGGGTCATACCATATATGTATGGACTCCTCTCTGAGTCTAATTTCCATAGAAACAAACGGCATCAGTATTGAAGCTCTGTGCAGAGAGATATCCAAGTCGTAATGGGAAAAGGTCAGTGTAGTCGACCCCTGTAACATGGGAGATTTTGACTAATAAACTGTACTAATTGGCCTGACCAAAAATTCTAGAAAAAAATACATAGGTGGGGACATGAGTCTAGTTTCAGGGAAAAATCACAAAACTGATTTTCGAGTTGTGAAACTCAAGATATGATTTTTGAAGCGACTAGTACTCAGACTGGGCAGTGTCTGGAAAAATTTTTCAAAGTTTGTTAACATCTCGTGTCCGACTCCGGTGTCGGTCTCGGGTTCGGGGTGTTACATTTTATTGGTATCAGAGCTACGGTTTAGTCGATTCTAGGACTACCGTAAGGTTTTGGGTCTAGCTATACATGCCATTTTATGTGATTACTTGATAGTGTGGTGATTTCTGAAAATTGTAAATGTGTTTATTTATAGTAATGGATCCCGATCGTGACCGAGAGGTAGCTGATGATCTTGAGAGTGTAGCGCCTGCTCCCGCACAAGGGACAGTGCCGGCGGACTCTCAACCTAATGCTAGTAATCCGAATGATGAAGCTAGACAAGCATTCTATAGCGTGATGAATGATTGGTTTAACCAATACATTCGAACTAATATGGCTGTTCCACAACCTCCATTCCCGACAAATACTACCCCCGCACCTACAATACCACCGGTAACAGACCAAATAAGGTCAAATAAGCCCCCAGTTGACAGAATCCGAAAACATGGGGCTACTGAATTTAAGGCTATGGATAGCGATGATGCCGAGCAAGCTGAATTTTGGCTGGACAACACTATTCGGGTACTCGATGAGCTATCTTGTACACCCGATGAATGCCTAAAGTGTGCTATCTCCTTGCTACGTGATTCTGCCTACTATTGGTGGAGTACTCTGACTTCTATTGTGCCCCGAGAGCAAGTAACTTGGGAGTTTTTCCAAACTGAGTTTCGGAAAAAGTATATCAGTCAGAGATTTGTTGATCAAAAACGGAAGGAATTTCTTGAGCTTAAGCAAGGCTCCATGTCGGTTACTGATTACGAGCGAAAATTTGTTAGACTTAGCAAATACGCTCGGGAATGTGTTTCGTCCGAAGCTATTATGTGTAAACGCTTCGAGGATGGGCTGAATGAAGATATAAAAATGTTCGTTGGCGTTCTTGAAATACGAGAGTTCGTGGTACTTGTTGAACGAGCTTGTAAAGCCGAAGAGCTTAGAATAGGAAAGCAAAGAGTTGATGAGGGAACTGGAGAGTTTCGTAAAAGATCCTCGGGAAGGTCTCTTCAACAGACATCGAAGAGATTTCGAGATGATGCGGGCCAGTTTAGAGGCACTTCGGGCCTTTTTGGACGAGATCGTGATCGACCCCCTGTGGGTACACGAGGCACTTCGGTCGCCAGTATTGGGAATGAACGTCGAGACAGAACGAAATGCCGATATTGCGGTAAATGGCATTCGGGGAGTTGTAGATTTCCTGACCGCTCCTGTTACAAATGCGGATCAGTTGACCACTTCATTAAAGATTGCCCGAGGTTGTCGGGACAGAATGCAAATCAGAGTGGGAGACCGGGTGCTACCACTGCTCGAGGTAGACCATCTGGAAATATGGGCAATGCTAGTGGTGGTCAGAGAGGATCTAGAGATGATATAACCAGATCCGAAGCCCGTGCGCCTGCTAGAGCTTATGCTATACGTGCCCGCGAGGATGCTTCTTCGCCTGATGTTATTACCGGTACATTCACTCTCTTTGATACTAATGTAATTGCTTTGATTGACCCCGGTTCTACTCATTCTTACATATGTGAAACCTTAGCATCCAGTAAGACTTTACCTATTGAGTCTACTGAGTTCGTAATTCGGGTGTCAAATCCCTTGGGTCGTTACGTGCTTGTCGACAAAGTGTGTAAGAAATGTCCCCTGGAAATTCGAGGTTCCTGTTTTCCGGCGGACTTGATGCTTTTGCCGTTTGATGAATTTGATGTTATCCTTGGGTTGGATTGGTTGACCGCGCATGATGCGATTGTGAATTGCAAGAGCAAGACTATTGATTTGAGGTGCGCAAATAATGAAGTAGTCCGAATTGAGTCTGCGGACTTGGAGGGGATGCCAGCTGTAATATCAGCAATGTTGGCACAGAAATATGTAAGAAAAGGGTGCGAAGCATACCTTGCGTATGTACTTGGTGACAAAGAATTAGAAAAGAAACCCGAATCTGTGCCGGTGGTTTGTGAATACCCGGATGTTTTTCTGGAAGAATTACCGGGTTTACCACCTGTTCGGGAGGTAGAGTTTGGTATTGAGCTTGTACCTGGGACTACGCCGATTTCGATAGCTCCGTATCGTATGGCACCAACCGAGTTAAAGGAGTTGAAAGCTCAGTTGCAAGAACTGACGGATAGAGGTTTCGTTCGACCAAGTTTCTCACCTTGGGGTGCACCAGTATTGTTCGTGAAATAGAAGGACGGAACCATGAGGTTGTGCATTGACTATCGTCAGCTGAATAAAGTGACGATAAAGAACAAATATCTGTTGCCGCGCATCGATGATTTGTTCGACCAACTGAAGGGAGCCTCAGTGTTCTCAAAAATAGATTTGAGATCGGGCTATTATCAGTTGCGAATCCGAGATTCAGATATTCCCAAAACTGCCTTCAGAACGAGATATGGTCACTACGAATTCTTAGTGATGCCGTTTGGCTCACTAATGCCCCTGCAGTATTTATGGATTTGATGAATCGGATCTTCAGGCCGTATTTGGATCGGTTCGTAGTGGTGTTCATTGATGACATTTTGGTCTATTCAAGAGACGAGACCGAACATGCTGAGCATCTGAGGCTAGTGCTGCAAATTTTGCGGATAAGCAGTTATATGCTAAGTTTAGTAAGTGTGAGTTCTGGTTAAGAGAGGTTAGCTTCTTGGTCATGTGGTATCCGCGTCGGGTATTCGAGTTGACCCGAACAAAATTTCAGCCATACTGGACTGGAAACCTCCGAGAATGTTATTGAAGTTCAGAGCTTTTTGGGGCTCGCCGGTTATTACCGACGATTTGTGAAAGGTTTCTCGATGATAGCCACACCAATGACGAAGCTACTTCAAAAGGATGTTAAGTTCGAGTGGACGGAGAAATGTCAGAAAAGTTTCGACCAACTGAAAACTCATTTGACTGAAGCTCCAATTTTGGTGCAACCCGAATCAGGTAAAGAGTTTGTCATTTATAGTGACGCATCCCTACTTGGGTTGGGTTGCGTATTGATGCAAGAAGGTCGAGTCGTGGCCTATGCGTCGAGACAATTGAAGCCACACGAGAGGAATTATCCGACCCATGATCTCGAACTAGCTGCCATCGTGTTTGCTTTAAAAATATGGCGACATTATCTGTTTGGTGAGAAGTGCCATGTATTTCGGATCACAAAAGTCTCAAATATTTGATGACTCAACGAGACTTGAATCTGCGACAAAGACGTTGGCTTGAGTTGTTGAAAGATTACGAGCTTGTCATTGATTACCACCCGGGAAAGGCTAACGTGGTTGCGGACGCCTTAAGCCGGAAGTCATTGTTTGCTTTCGAGCGATGAACGTGCATTGTCTGTTCTACCAGACAGTGTGTTAGTAGCTGAATTAAAAGCTAAACCATTATTGACTCACCAAATTCGTGAAGCTCAGAAAGTCGATGATGAATTGGTTGCAAAACGGGCTAAGTGTTTTCCGAACGAGGAATCGGAGTTTCAAATTGATGATGATGATTGTTTGAGGTTCAGAAATCGTTTGTGTGTTCCAAGGAATTCGGAACTCATTTCGATGATTCTGAACGAAGCCCATTGTAGCCGAATGTCAATTCACCCGGGGAGTACGAAAATGTACAACGATTTGAAACGTCAATTTTGGTGGCATGGTATGAAACGGGACATCTCCGACTTTGTTTCGAGATGTTTAATATGTCAACAAGTGAAAGCGGAACATCAAGTGCCTTCAGGATTACTCCAGCCGATCATGATACCCGAGTGGAAATGGGATCGAGTCACAATGGACTTTGTGTCCGGACTGCCCTTGTCAGCAAGTAAGAAGGATGCGATATGGGTTATTGTTGATAGACTGACTAGTCGGCTCATTTCATCCCCGTACGTACGGATTTTTCATTGGAGAAACTAGCTGAATTGTACGTTTATCAAATTGTGAGATTACACGGGGTACCTGTTTCCATCGTGTCGGATAGAGATCAGAGATTCACCTCACGATTTTGGAAGAAATTGCAAGAAGCTCTGGGTACCAAGCTGCATTTTAGCACTGCTTTTCACCCCCAAACCGATGGTCAATCTATGACGGCCCAAAGTTGACCCTAGTCGAAAAGTGGTTTCGGGACCACGAAACCGAGTCTTATAAATAATTAAAAGTTATATTCTGTGTTTATGATGGGAGTAATTGCATGTGTGAAAGTTTCATGCATTAATTTGATCATCTTTATGTGAATTTTTTTTATATGGACTTATATGAAACTTTGTTGGAAAGTGAGAGGGTAATTTACAATGGTCTAATAGTACATGCATTGAAAGGAGTGGTTTTGCATGTCAATTTACCCATGTTAAATATAGTGGCCGGCCAAGGAAAGAATATGCTCCACTAATTCAAAAATTAAAATAATTTTGTATTAACAAATGATTTAATAATTGAAATAAAAGGAATTAAATAAAAGAGAAGAAGGAGGATGGTGTTCATCTTCTTCTCATACCTCCCTCAAGCCGAAACAAGGAGAAAAAAGAAGGGAAAACTTACCTAGAGCAATTCGGCATTCATCTTTAGCTATTAGGAGGTAGCTTTGAATTTGTTGATTTGGCTTTATAATATGCTAAGTTAAATGGTGGATGCACTCTTGTAATGTCAAGAAAGTTGAGATTTCTTATGGTGAATTGAGCAATATGA